>NC_084810.1:24309298-24609298 GCF_963583255.1 Pyrus communis | reverse complement strand
TAAGCATGTTTAGTAATTTATGACTTTATAAATACATAACTTGTGACAATTGGTGCCTACTCCGCTTATATAAGGGAGTACGACAGATAAAAACAGAAGCGTATACTTCTGTTCTCAGAGATTTTCAAAGAAAATGGAGGACCTTAATATCTCTTCTATAGTTCATCTCAATATCGGAGGAAATGAATGTTGTACTACGGTTGGCACTCTAACTCGGCATGAGCCTAGTTCAATGCTGCTTGTAATGTTTGGTGAACGCCATGTTGTGCATCAAGACCCTGAAAAGGGATATGTTTTCACTGATGGGATGGCACACATTTTCGGCACATCCTGAATTGGTTGAGGGATGGAGTTCTTCCCTCATTTGATGATGATTCCAAATATTGAGAGCTTCTAAGAGAGGCAGATTACTATCAGTTACTTGGTTTAAGAGATGGAATACATGCATTTCTAGACAAGAGGAAGGAGGACGATCTACACACTGAAAAGTTGGATGCAGAATTAATGCGTACTGATATCATCATCAAATCATGTATACAATCAAGTGAAAAAATTGGGCTTCAAGGTGTTAACTTCTCCGGCCTTAACCTTTCTAGATTGAACTTCACAAACGCTGACTTCAGTTATGCGTGTTTGACAAATGTCCGTTTCTTGGGCTGTGATCTCCGAGGTGCATATTTCAATTACGTGGGTGCTGAGGGAGCCGTCTTTGAAAACGCTAGTTTGCAAAATTCTTCATTTATCGGGGCAAATCTCCTCAATGCATTATTTGTTGACGTGCCAACCTTGATCTTGCAAAGTTAAAAGATGCATGTTTGATAAATTGTGGCTTTTACAAACCTTGAAGCGGCTAGCATGGTCTCTGCACAACTGGCTGATGCAAATCTCCGCGACGCTTTCCTCGTTTAATAAATTGTAGATTTTACAAAGCTAGCATGAACCATTAAAATCAACACCAGCTCATTAAGATCAGTCGGTATAAAGAAACTAGATTATTCTAGTTCAAACATGTAAGAAATTATTTTAGAAGATTCTATAATAGGATTTTGCTAGAAGACTCTATCAATGGTCGGTGCATGCATATTAAGCTAGAATGTTCTAGCAGCAAGTAATAAAGTCGGCTACTAAGGAGGTTTTGTAAGTCGGTGGGAGTGTGTGTATGATCATGCACTGGAAAGTTCTAGGAGTAACATAAGTCGGCAAACATGCCTATGAATATGTATGTATGTGTGCTGTTAAGCTTGGAAGAAACCAAGTAATCAAGCAAGTAGGTAACCAAGTGAGTGAGAAGCGAGAGTCGTCTTGTAAGAGTGTGAGTGGTTTAGAGTTTGTCTTTAGAAAATGAGTGAGTGTCATTGCTTCTAAAGAGTGTCCTTGAGAGTTCGTGTGATGTAATATTTTGTGTGTGTAATACCAATAATCTGTTTACTTGTGCTATCTCTTCAAAATTTGTGTTAGAATTGTGTACTCTAATATTTCCTCAACATGAACCCTGCACGTCTTTATGATGTTGATTTGACAGACAAATCTAGAAGCGGCTAGCTTGATCTTAGCACAACAGCATGATTTCGATCTTAAAAATGCAAATTTGAAGGCGGCTGATCTTCGAAGAGCAAACTTGAAGAATATTAAGACGATGTCTAGTACTGATTTTAAGCATGCAGTTCTTCTAAATGCTTATGTAGAATAATTGAGTAATTGGCAACATTTGGAGGGTGCGGAAGTTTTCTGGTAGGACTTATGCCGGTGCCGGTAGGGGGCATGTATTATCTAGCTCCTCTATACATTCCTGGGTTTAAGTTTTTTGCTGTGTGAGAAAAAAGTTGAGGAAAAAGCCAGTTTTTGTTTAATCGAATAAACTTATATGCATACCGATCATGTACTTATGCTACTTATATCTACACCTCTTCCACCACACTCCCACTTCCACTCTCTTGAACTACACAAATACACAAAAAGAAAACGAGTAGGATTCTCCCACCTTCTAATCTTCCTCATCTTTCCTCCTTTCTTATTTAAATGATTGTGATTAAACCACGACAATAACTTGTTTTGAACTTTTTATATAGAGAAAAAAAAAACAAAAAGAAAAGTGTGAGAAAGGAGGAAGGAGATGATAATAGAAAGGGAGAGAATACTACTCTAAAAAGAAAAACAGACCAAACTATTTTGTTTTGGGTTTTCTCTATTAATTTGAGTCAGTCAGCTCCAAAATTTAACTCCTCCCCTTCAATTCTTTTTAACTCTCCTTTTTACAGTTGGATAATATTTGTATTCTCTCTTTGTAAATAACGTATCTTATCGCATAAATTTCATAATCGGACTTGCTCAAATTTTCTTATTTTTTATTTGAATATCACTCCTACAAAAACCATTTCAATCGGAAATCGTTTAGTCATTCAAATTTATAAAACAAATCCACGGAGTTGATATCAATCGTGCAAACAAGGGCCCATCCATGAGTGACAGTCTTGACATTCCAGAATCTGTTGGTCTATCTGCCGAGTTGCCTACTCGTCCGTCATCAAGGCTAGTTGATTTAGACACGGGAAGAAACGAGGGAAGAGGATAATTTAGGTTCTGACTCGTACAGTTCGAAGCATCCTCTATTTTCCCTTTTTGGAAAAAAATGAGAGACAGATAACTAAGAGGACAATGAAGTTGAGCACTTTCAATTCTACGTATAGTGTATTGTGAAGTAGGTTAACTCCAGCAAGAACTTGTATCGTATTATTGTTAGCATTGGTACGAGCGATGCTGTATATTTTTTGTCAAATATATCGTAATTACGCAATCTTACCATACATGTACATGATTCGTTGATCCTTGGGAAACATAATTGTTCATCATCAGAGCAATGCAACACAGATGCTTGTTTGGTTCATGTCATGCAGTAGACTGATGACATGGGAATCGAAATAGTCTGTTGGATGAAAGCGGATTGATTACAATGTTTCGATGAAACAATTATGTACACTTTGACATGTGATCGGGAAAAATGCAGCACCGCTAAACAACGGAAATAGTGAAAACTTTAGCGTACTTGTTCCATGAATATTGAATAAACAAAGCGCAGCACTGCCAAACAACGGAAAGTGCAGGATGAGGGCGACTTGAATTCATCGTTTATCGTTGCTATTATTCTCATACCTCATTAGTAGCTAGTCCTGAAATTTCTTTGAGTGGCTTCCACACAAATTTCCTCCTGCCAATATATCGATTTTTTGACATAATCATAAGAATGATCTATGCTATGAAAGTACGCATGAACACCTAAAATTGCATGAAAAAAATAAATTTGGCATTACCAGTTTCCGCACTCCGCGATTACCCTGACTTTGGGACGGAGGGTGGGAAGTAGAGCAAGAAACTGCAATTCCGCCTTCGACAGAACCTGAAATACACGGGACAACATTAATGTGATTGAGTTCCTATGTTGCTACGGAAAATGATTTTCGCACTCGGCTTTTGTCTACAAGAGTAAATACCTTGGCTTCAATGATCCAGACTACAAGGCCTTTGGCCTTTGGAGGCAGAGCGGCGAGCCTGTAATCGACCTCCGGTGGAAAGTACCATCTTGATATGGGCTGCTTCCCTAGATGAGGCTACTTTCCAAAAATAACCATTTGAGTAAGAAGAATACAAGAAAATGGCCTCTACACTTTGACATGAACACGACGAGTAACAATCTGATAACATAACATACCGGACAAACAGGGTGGACCTTCGTGAGGGTGGTCTCAGGATCACCAAGGCCTCGCGCACTAAGGTCCAGAAAATAGTAGCCCTGGTACGTGAGGCGGTTAAGATACCGCCCCTCGTAACCTCCTTCATGGGGAGAGTAGACAGCAAGGGCCTTGTGTTCTTCAACGTCAGAAAGCCAACGGCCAAGGTCAAATCTCACCAAGTCTCCTCCTATGAAGTCCTCTATCCCTCTCCCACACCTTATCATTCCAGCCCTTTTGGATGCCTTACCACTTCCATGTCCCCCACACAATCCCACCATTAGCACCATGCTTCTGTTTCCCTTCAGCTCATTGTTTCCGATGAAGCTGCTTCGACGCGGTGGCTGCTTGTGCCGGAGATTCGCGGAGACGGGAAGTATCGTTCCATGCTTGAAGCAGTTTGCAGCCGCCATATTCTAACTGGAAAGGAAGATAGTGATGGTGTGGGAGAAAATGCCATTAGCGGGAAGGAAATGGAAATTAGATAAAAGGTTGTGAAAGAAACAATGCCAAGACAATGCGTTTGTATGGTGGGCGATGAAGATAAGAAATCACAACTCTCTCCTTTACTAAAATGTATGGTGCTTGTGTTTGTGGGGAAAATGATAAACTCATGGTTAGTTTCAAAGTACTTTTAAAATGATTAAAGGAAGAAGCATAGTTATGTGCTGTTTTTAAGAAACACTTGATGGTTTTCACGATTCACTTACGTTTTTACTAATGACTGATTCAAAAACATTTTCATCAAAATCGCTTTTAGTCATTTTAAAAGTATTTCCAATCGAGCCCTTAAACTTTTTAAAATATATTTTGGAATTATATTAAGGATATGTTGAGTAAAACTTTAATTTTTTAATTATAGAAAGTAAAAGTTATGTTAAGGATAGTCATGCATGGATATGAGACGTAATTACTATACATTGTCAATTTGGTGAATCTCATGTTGCATACACCTTCTATCAACATTAAAAGTTAAACATTGTAAAATGTATTGTGAAATTCTAAAGATATCTTGAGTACAACTTATATTTTTTTCATTCTAGAACGTAAGAGCTACGTTAAGGACAATCGTTTATGCTCTTTGGGTGCAAGCTACCATAAACTATCTGCAAGCACCATAAACTATCGAGTTGGTGAATCTCACAATACATATCGATTCCACCAAGTTAAAAGTTGAACGTTTTGGAATGTATTTTGAAATTATGTTAGGAATGTTGAGTAGAACTTTCATCTTTAAATTATTAAAAAGTAGGAGCTACATCAGGATGTTCAGGCGCGCTTGACATAACATACGCTAAATTCTTGGTTTCATGGACTTCACAATGGAGATCCATTCCATCCACGTTTCACTTTAAAATTATTAATTTGTTGAATCTCAATGTCTCATACTGTGAACCATTTCATCGACGTTCTCACGGTCAACTAGGGTAACATTATACGGTGAAGTTCAGATTCTACCATAAATTTACAATACCGAAAATAGCATATCATTATAATCACATGCAAAATACTCTTAATGAATGACAAATATTATGATTATGGTGAAATAAATCATAAAGATTTGACGTGAAAAACAAAATGTCAATTGTCGACTACATGATATACACTCCTTTTCCTTTTATTTGAACTTGAGACCAATAGTGTAAAATAAATTTAGACCACGTAACATGTTGAATCAACAATTAAATACAAATTCAATTATACAGAGTGATTATCAAACGATTCTAATTTGCTGACGCTTTATAACACGTGGACTCCCCCTAGCCATGGGGCTGATGCCCCTCTCCTTGGCCCAGCAACCTTACCATACGCTGAAAGAACCCAATATTCTCCTACAAAGGGAAAGCTTTGAACTTTGGAAGACCAACAATGGTTATGCTCTGAAAATCATCAAAGAATCAACCTTGACTTTCTCCCGCCTTCGCTTCTTCTCTGTCCTGATTCATCCTTCCCTCCCTCCATAAAGCCTTCCCAATTTAGGGTTTTCAGATTTTCCCTTTGAGCTAAGCTTGCTGGCTGGGTCCAAGCAACAGCCAACAACTAGAAGATGCTGGGTCCCACCGCGTCGAAGTGGCACAGAGCCGGCGGGAATCTCCTCCACCTGAAACCCCACCGGAGCTTCCAATCAAACGCCTTCACCACCAGAACCGCCTTCCACGGCAGGCCCATTCGTCTCCCAAAGCCTTTGACTTCGAACACCGTCCGTACAGCATCAATACTCCCTTTCCGCGTTAACGCCTTCATCGCCGATGGCTCGTCCGCCCCTTCTCAGCCGGACGGGCGGTCGTTGTTCTCCACATCCCCGGACAAGAACAACCCAACTCCTACAGTGTCTAAGGGGAATTCCGTCGAACAGATTACGGACGTGCAGATTTTCCGAACTCTCGCCAGTTACTTGTGGATGAAAGATAACTATGAATTCCGCATCAGGGTCATTGCTGCTTTGGGGTTCTTGGTTGGCGCGAAGGTACTCAATGTGCAGGTGCCTTTCCTCTTCAAGCTTGCCGTTGATTGGTTGAGCTCGGCCACTGGCAATGCCACTGCTCTGGCTTCTTTCACCGCCGCCAATTCGACCCAGTTGGCTCTTTTTGTAACCCCGGCTTCGGTTTTGATTGGATATGGGATTGCACGTACTTGCGCTTCTGCTTTCAACGGTACTACTACGCATAAAGTAATTGCTTTGCTCATACCATTGTCTTTGGATATTCATGCTTAACTGACTTGTTTATATGGAACTGGGGTTGTTGTTTATATCTAAAATTTTGCATAATTATATGGTTGTAGAATTGCGGACTGCCGTGTTTTCTAAGGTAGCGCTGCGAACAATCCGATCAGTATCTAGGAAGGTATGAGAGTAGCATTCCCCAACATGTTTCCTTTATTGGTTACATATATAGCATGCTTGGATTACTCTAAGAAATTAGATTCTTTATATCCTAAAGTTTTCCGTGCCAAATGCAATTTCAACATTTTGCAGGTCTTCTCTCATTTGCACGACCTTGATCTTCAATATCATCTTAGGTATCTATATCTCTATTACTCTCCATGTTTGTTTAGAATGTATCCATAAGTTGTAGAGGAAGGCTGAGAATTTAGTTGTCCTTAGGGGAGATATCGTGCTTTAGTTTGTAATAACAGCCTTTTCAATAAAGTTGATATTTTGAGCTATTAGTTGCATGCTGACAATTGTGTTATCCCTTGTCTACTTAATTTCAGTCGAGAAACCGGTGGACTAAATAGAATAATTGACCGTGGTAGCCGTGCAATAAATTTTATTCTCTCGTCTATGGTGTTCAATGTTGTACCCACCATCTTAGAGGTATGATCTGTACCTTTGGTTATTGTCAAGCTTGTTGACATGTATACACTGGACTTAGTAACGTTGTGCTGTTATTTGTACGAAGGTTGATGTTCCATCTCACTTCGTATAAATAACAGAACTACATTACTAAGTTTCTAAACAAATTCAACTGATTTGACATGTACCTTTCGGTCCTTTCCAGATATCTATGGTTTCAGGTATACTGGCTTACACATTTGGAGCACCTTTTGCGTGGATAACTTCACTATCAGTTGCTGCATATATCGCGTTTACATTGACTGTCACACAGGTATTGTGTCTCTTGTCAATTGTTTGCTTACAGTTTGTGGAATGAATTGTGCACTTTTTTCCTGTTTGTTAGAGCATCTGCAAGGGACTAGCTAATGAAAGTGCCACAGCTAAAATGTAGAGAAATTTCAAAAAAGATGCCCACATCATACTACTAGCTATTTTGTCCCTAAAAGTTACTCAACCTCTACGAGCTCATACATATGAGGGAGAGAAAGTGATTCCTAGTGACTTACTATCTAATATTTTAATATAATTAGCGAGCAAACTTCTTCATTTTGAATATTCTTGAGAGAGAGAAAAAAATTTAGAGATATTCATGACTACTTAAAGTAGGCAGCAGGGTTGGAGTAACATTCAAAAGTGGCTAGCGAAAATGAATTTTTTGTAATTTTAACTGAATATGAAGAGTCCCCTTGGGGATGCTCTAATTTCTATTCCTTGTAGGTGACACCTTTTTTCTTTTATTAGTGATCTGTATTGGCATGTACTTTTTTCTTCATACATGCATATTATGCTGTATTGAGATATGTCTAGAAATATCTTGAACCATTTCATCATCTTATCCTGTCTATTAATATGCTGATAGCTTTTGGTTTATGAACTTTTCGTTAATGATTTTCTTGCCTTTACAGTGGAGGACTAGGTTTAGGAAGGCCATGAATAAGGCTGATAATGATGCTAGTACAAGGGCAATCGATTCACTTATAAATTATGAGGTAACGTGAAGTACTTTGTATGGCTTCTACTCACTTTATGCACAAGATGCCTTCAAGTCTCTTATCTTTTCAAGTTATTTTTCTGTTATTTCATCATCTGATGCTATTTTCTTTCAACAGACTGTGAAATATTTCAATAACGAAACTTATGAAGCCACTAAATATGATGAGTACTTAAAGAGTAAGTTTTTTTCTTTTTTATATTATCACAGTTTGTAGTATGTTGCATGGTTATCAATCCTGAATTAGCATTGGTCTGGAAACTAATATGAATTATACCCACTAGTTCATGGTACACAAAATGTAAAAGCTGCTGTTAGTCTTTCTGATAAACTTAAAGTCATAAAATGTCAAATTATTTTGAAGTTATGCATAAACATGTATTTATTGCGACATATGCACTGCTTGCTTACTGGTCAAGAAAATTCTTTCATGAACCAACTTTGATGCTTCCTTCTGTTTCATGCATTTATGGGTTTGCATGGTAATCTCAGGTGGCATTCTACCAAGCCGACTCTTATTTTACTTTATTGAGTGTTCTTTGTGGGTTATTTCTTCCCACAGTATTGGACTTGTTGTTCCACCCTGAAATATTTTGCTTTCACTAATAATAGTAGTTTCCTTAGTTTTAAATTGAGCACTTATGTACCCCAAAATGTAATTTTCATGGTTTCTTAATGCTTCTTCTGTTGCTTTTCGTTATTCTATCTTTCAGGGTATGAGGATGCTGCTTTAAAAACACAACGCAGTCTTGCTTTTTTGAACTTCGGCCAAAATATTATATTTAGCACGGCACTGTCAACTGCTATGGTGTTGTGTTCAAATGGTATTATGAGTGGCAATATGACAGTTGGTGATTTGGTAATTTTCCTTTAGATACTGACTTAGTTTTTGAATTTTTATGTATTTCGAAGAGATTCTCTAATGGTCATTCAAATTATGGGTGAATCAATACACAGGTCATGGTGAATGGACTTCTATTCCAGCTCTCGCTTCCACTCAATTTTCTTGGTAGTGTTTATCGTGAGACTATACAGAGTCTGGTTGACATGAAATCTATGTTTCAGTTACTGGAGGTAAATGAAGGAACTTCACAGTTTACTTGCAAGTTGGCTTTCAGTTGATGTATAGAGTGTTTCTCTTGATCTTTATTTTTTATTCACTTGTTCACTATAAAAAAATCTATCTTATAATGGACAAAACCTATGCTCTTTCTATTTTCAAGCCTTGTTGATCAAGAAACAAGAAGGAAATATATATAACACTCTTATTCTTTTACTTGTGAGTTTGTACTTTGTACTTATAACTTTTATATGGATGAGATAGATTTTGTTTGCCATTCAAGTTATTTCAATATTTGTTATCCTGTACATTGGTGAGTTGGCAATTTTTCACTTTCTAATACGCTTTTCTTGTTTCAACTTGTACTTGTGTTTTCATTACTACCGTAGGTAAAGGCTGAAATTGGTGACAAAGCTGATGCAAAGCCTCTGGAGTTACGCGGGGGGAGCGTTCAGTTTGACAATGTACACTTCAGGTGGTGTATGCTTCTCTTTCTATCCTTCTATTATTAATGGAGCATTTCAAGATCATTGATTTTTAATATTTAAAGGCTGAGAGTTCAAGGACTTTGTTTCTTTTATAATTTTGGGTGTTTAAAAGAACTGGATCTCAGAAGAAGGCTTAAATTGGGTGCAAGTGAAGGCTTTGCTTGCCTTCCCTCTGAGCCGGCATTTCTCAACATCGTTAGCAACTTAGAATGATGATGTAAAGGGTTTCTTGGACGATAGACTTGATCTTTATGTCCCAGATTTGCATGTGATATTATTATAAGTGTATTGTTTGTATGATCCATTGCTGATGCACTATATTTTCCTATTTTCCATCTATGCAGTTACCTGACAGAAAGAAAGATTCTTGATGGGATATCATTTGTTGTACCTGCTGGAAAGAGTGTGGCTATCGTTGGAACCAGCGGAAGTGGTAAGGGGACCGTCTCTTGATGCAATGTTCCTTTCCTCATCGATATAATTTAATGTTCGACATGAAATACTATACGTTTATGGTTTGTGTGCTTCCTTTGGTGAAATGGTTCTACCATAGTTCTGCTCACATTGCTTGATGTAAGCCCGGCGGTTATTAGGATAAGCAAGTGATGCCCATGCATATTTATTTCTTTTATTTTTTGTATTATTGCATGATATAGCGTATGTTTATTTTCTCAATATGCATGGATTTATGAATGTATTGAATTTGCATTTTGCCTGCAGGCAAGTCCACCATTCTCAGATTGCTCTTCAGGTTCTTTGACACCCATTCTGGAAGGGTAAGCGAACTAATTCTGTATTCTGTTATTGTTTCCTATTGGTACAATATGGGCCTTATTTACAAAGCATGCAGTGTTATCTTAGTGTTCGAGTCTGATCCTGATGGTTCAAGTCGTGAGTGGTCGTCACTTGTTAGGTTTTGCCTTGCTTATTGTCATTGCTGAAAGTTTTTATGCTGTTTGCAATTTCTAATCATTTAGACAAAGTTTTATGATGATAATAGTACTTTAAGAACTTGTCATCAATCTTCTCATCAGCTCGAAACATATTTTAAGCTGTTTTAAATTTTTAATCTGCTAGGTAACAGGAAACAGCTTGGTTATCACCACCTAGGGATGATTAAAGATTGAATTATTAAAAGGAAGAACAAAAATATTCCCTGAAAATAACAAGCTTTGTAACTAAACAAGGAATTGGATTGAATTATGACTTGAATTAGGGATGACCAAACAAGGGTTGAGTTAAGAGGTTTTAATAAATTGTATTTCAAATTTTCACGTCAAATGGACAGTCTTCCCATTCTCATAAAAAGTTTTTCATTGACAGATAAAGATAGATGGTCAAGATATTCGGGATGTGACACTTGAGAGTTTACGGAAGTCTATTGGTGTTGTGCCCCAAGATACAGTAAGTCCAAATAAGCAACTTCAATTTTGTTTTGTTTCTGGTTTTAGTTGGTACTACGGCAAACTCTGAGGTGGCTGTGCAAGATCTTGCTGGTCTTAAGTAGTAACAGCCTAATAAGGAAATATCTTGTGGTTCATTGGCAGGTACTTTTCAATGATACGATATTTCACAACATTCATTATGGTAATCTTTCAGCAACAAAAGAAGAGGTATAAGATGGATGAGTATCTCTTTTAGTTTTATTCTTTCAAAAGCTTCTTGTGCATTATTTAATCTACTGTGCTATTTTCTTGGCCTAAATAAATATTTTTGATAAGGTGTATGATGCCGCTCGACGCGCAGCAATACATGACACTATCATGAAGTTCCCTGACAGGTACTCTACTGTTGTAGGGGAACGAGGGCTTAAGGTGAGAGTACTGATACTGTCTACCAATTAATTTGTTTGCTGTAGTCATGGTGTAAACATCCCCCTCTGAGGGCTAGGTTGGGTTAGGGTACTACATGAGTTTAATGTAATCTTTTTAATGTTGACTGTTTGTTAATCCTTCGTGGAACTATTGAATTCTGAAAAAATTGATAATAATTCTGTGCAGTTAAGTGGTGGTGAGAAACAGCGTGTGGCACTGGCTCGTACATTCTTGAAAGCGCCTCCAATTCTGTAACCATTCTCTTCTTTTTCCATAATTTTTTTCTTTTTATTCATGCTTTAATCTCCTTTAAGGAGAAAGTAATTATTTTATGATGTTCTTTTTATTTGATATCCACAGCTTATGTGATGAAGCTACAAGTGCACTAGATAGTACCACAGAAGCAGAAATATTAACTGCATTGAAGTCCTTGGCAACTAATCAAACATCAATTTTCATTGCCCATAGGCTAACCACTGCAATGCAGTGCGATGAGGTAAGCATTCTTCCACCTGTGTGTGGATTCTCCTGCATGTTTAAATCTTTTTCACCTTAACATCTAAGACTTTGTAATTCTTAAGTTGGGTTCGTGGGCATGAAAGAGTGTGAGTTGCAGTTTTGTCATACCTTTTAAACTATTGAACTCCTTCTTGTTTGATGGCTGCACTTGGCTTGCATTGGATAACTCGCTAGTTCAATGAATGTTGAATGAAAAAGTAGATATTCAGTTGAATAGTTTGTCCAAGTGTAGGTAGAAGATGGATTTGGAGGGATAAGTTTTCTTCACAATTAATCCATCTCATGCTTTCCACTTCATTCAACATGCATTGAATCTAGTGAGTTACCCAATCCCAGACACCAAATGAGGCATAAATGTTTTGTTATCAAAACCTTTGTTGGACTACCCTCTGTCCTACAATTCCTTTAACTTTTCATATTCCTTTTATCTTATTCCTCTCTTTTCGAATCAAATCTCAGATAATAGTTCTGGAAAACGGGAAAGTAGTAGAGCAGGGACCCCATGATGTTCTCTTGTCCAAGGCAGGAAGATATGCACAGCTCTGGGGACAGCAAAATAACACAATTGATGCGCTTGATTCCACCGTTAAATTGGGGGCTTGACCTTGTTCCTATTCCTCCACCCCTCTCCCTCCCAAAATAAGAAAGAGTGGCTTAAGAAGCTGTTTTTCTGTCGGTCTTGCTGTACTTTATTAGCTGCCTTGGATAATCAACTTATAGATATATTGAATTGGTATACATGAGGATGCACTTGGGTTTAAGCAATGCTCTCGCGTGCGCTTGAAAGATTGATAAATGGCATGTGGATTTCTCCATACAATTCTTCTATGATCTTCACTTGACTAAGTTTCAAGCCCATGCTTCTATGATAAGGTAGGTAGTGCTGCTTGGTTCCTTCTGATAAATTGTACAGAAGCCAGTTTAGCTTGGAGAAGCATGCACTGTGTTACCAGGGCAGCCTATGAACATCGGAAGAAATTTTGTGTAAATTATCTAACTGATACCTGAGGTAGCTTCTTAACTATATCCTTGCTGCTTAGGATTGAATTCAGTTCACTTTTATACATCATTTTAGGAAGGACTGTAGAATTTTGTGGCTTAGTGCTTTTAGTTCTATCCATCCATGCACAAGATGTAAATCAGTGTGAAATTTTGTCAATTTGTGTTTACACATGTATCTTCTTTTACGCGCAAATTGCGCCTAGCATTTTGTGAATTTATGGATCTTTATTGTGTTTGTGGAGTGAAAGGTAAATTTGCTTACGTTATTCTTTTGTCGTATAGATAGCAACATTGTGTAACGTATTAGCGTTATGCCAAATCTGGCGTAACAATTGCATGTTGAACAGATTAGGAAGTTACTGGCACTTGTAGAAGTCGAGTTTGTTCATCGCACAGTTGTCAAAATAATCGTTGCATGTAACACTTACTTGGCCACCTACCCCGAGCATGGACAAAAGTGCCCGGTGTATAAACTTATCTCTAGAGAAGTCCTTGATCACTTGAGTCTGAGAGTGTGACTTAAATGCATGTTATGTGATGAGAATTTGCCAGTTTTGAAAGAGTTATAGGGTTGTGACTGTTCATTTGGTAATTTTACCTGCACTTTCCCATTTGCTTTTACCTCAACTGCTGCATTGGCTCTCTCATAAGGTTTGTTCTCTTCTCTTTGCTCCAATCTACCTTTCCTTCTATGTAGAATCTGTACATAGCTGCATTTTTACAGGGTTTTTTTGTAACATCTTTGTTTCAAGCTTCTAAGGTCCGGTTGGCGGGGTTTTCCCGTCCCGTGTTATTTTTCTTATTTGGTTTACAGTAATTTTTCATTTGCCTGTATCCTTTATAACCATCCTTGCTTCAAATTTTGAAAGTACAAAAATTTACTTGTGCTGCAAAAGGAAAAAGAGGGGAGGAAGACTACCATTTGGGCTATGTAGCATTCTTTCCTATTCTCCTCTCCTTTTGCATGTACATATTAACACTGGATCCTCAATGTGGGAATTTGAAATTGAGTATTGAATTGAGGAAATCAAAATAGGATGTGGGAAAAGCCAGCAGGAATGCTTCTTCAGGAAGCACTTATGCAAACAAGCGTTTTTGCTATTCAAATTTGAATTAAAGTCTTAAATGTTCTTTTGAAAGTGCTTTTAATAAACTAGAAACACTGTTTATTTTTTCTGTCAAAAGTTGCCAAAGACGTTTTTTTGGCTATTTCACGGCGTTTTTAGTCTTTTTGAAAGCACTTCTAGACAGATACCTTTAGAAAACAAGAGTTGCGGTTATTTCAATAAATTATCGGGGTAAAAATTTCATGTTCTACTTTTTATGATAAGGAAATATGTTTCAGGCCGTTACTGTTGACAGAAAAGAAAAGAAAAAAAAAAATTTACCTTGCAAACCTTATCTCTTTGTTGAGGTGGTGCTTCAAAAATCACTTTTATATCTAAGCACTTTTGCTAGGAGTACGTTGAAATTTAGTTAAAATCTAGAAAGTACTTGTAACATGCTTGTGTAATCTAAATGAACGTCAAACAGGGACAAAAATGCTTTTTGTCAATAAATCATCTCGGTAAAAAGTTCTAGTTCTACTTTTCATCAGAAGGAAATTTGTTTCAAACCATTGTTGTTTGAAAAAAGTAGAAATATTTTCACCTTGCCAAAACCTTCTCTTTGTGGTAAAACTAGCAAAGAAAGTGACGTCATCAGTGATGAGCTGTAAAATATTTTGGTGATGATGCTGACGTGGTGCATCCAAAGAAAGTGACGTCATCAGTGATGAGCTGTAAAATATTTTGGTGATGATGCTGACGTGGTGCATCCGTTACAAATGAATTGGTATTTTGCATTTACCGAATTACCAAACTATTCATTTGTTGTTTTCCTTCCCTTTTAGCAGTTAACAATTTAACCTATTAACACTATTATTTATAAATAAAATAAAAAAATGTTTTCATGTTCTTGAATTTCTTATAAAAGTTGATATCTAAATAGTACAGAAAATTAGAAGCGAATTACATACAAAAACTAATTACAAACTTTTAATAAAAAATGCAACTCGAGAACACTAAATCATGGTTTATGTCCGACATTATTATAGGTTTAGTATGCCTCTGGTTCTAGTTTTGACTAAAAGTTTGTAATCGGCTTTTTGTGCGCATTTTCTACATTACAAACATGGATTGAAATTAAAATGTATATGGCACAATCCAGCTATGGAAATATGGGAGGGAAGTGAACTAGTTGAAGGGAGAAGGAAGAGTGCCCGAATATCGGCATTGAAGGAGGCTAAGAAGAACAAAGAAATCCCCAAATCCAAAACTAATGTCGGTAGCGAGAACGGTAAGACACCTGTTGCAGCAAAAGCAGCAGCTTCTGGTTCCAAGAGGGGCCGAAAGCGCAAAAAACTTGAAGATGTAGTTCTATCTTCTCAACAGGTCGTTCTGTCCCTGCCTTACTCTTACATTATGTATTGACATAAATTCTCTGTAGTGTATCAGTAACACATCGGTACTTATTGACAATGATATCGACACCTTAACGATACAATATGGATAGTTTGTTCTCTAATAAAGAAACAATGTTCGCTTAAGTGAAGAACTGACTTATATATGTGCATGCATAAATTGGAACTCTAGTTTATCTTGGATACTTATTTCAGCTGCAGGGTCCTTTCCAAAAGTTGCGGCTCAGCAATCCTTCCCTTCTCATTTGCCGTTGCATGCAAGTTTTTGAAGACCGAATACATGATGTCGACGCGAGCAAGATCAGTGAGACTCTTATTTGTAACATAGATTTTGTTTAGTTCAAGATTTCCGAATGCAGTAATGTAGTTATTGTTCATGTTGCAGATCAACTGTTATCTACGCCAGTGGCGGTGAAACAAGTATGCGAGTACATCCTTAATACGTTACAAAGGTGTGTGCACATTGTTTTCTTTCTTCTGGAATGCTTGAATTACTAGTTGGAAAATTACTCAAGGACGTGGATTGTTTAAGTACGTATGGTATGGTTTTTTAACCTAATGTGTCTGCTTTACATAGGAGGGATACACTTGATGTATTTGCTCAGCCTGTTGACCCTAAAAAGGTTAGCTCTATACGTGTTGCCAAATTTTTCTCACATTTGTTTCATCTTTCAAATCAGATAACAGTGATATGTTTCTTGGTTTCCAAGGTAATAACCTATTACACAACCATAAAAAAGCCAATGGATTTTGGCACCCTTAGAGATAAACTTCATGCAGAAATGTATGCAACCCTGCAACAATTCAAGGTTTGCGCCGAAACAAACGCTCTTCCTCCTGTCCCTATTCTTTCTTCTTCTTCTTCTTCTTTCTTGCAATCTTCTACTCTCCTTTGTATCCGGTGTCCATCAGAAACCGGAAAAAATTACCGCATCATTTTATATTTTGAATTGCACCGAGTGGCATGTGTAATTGACGAAATTATGAACTTTTTTTTCTTTGAATTAACAGCGTGATGTGCTGCTGATACCCAAAAATGCAATTCACTTCAACGGAAAAGCCACCATATATTACCAAGAGGTAGGCTAATTTATATAATTTTCCTTTTCATGGTTTTTGTTTTTATATATATAAACTACCATGAAAATCTTAGTTTTCTTACCAGGCTCAAGGTATAAAAGATCTTGCCAACGAACTTTTCAGAACTCTGAGATATGATCGAAGGCGTTTTCTGTTAAAATATTACTTCCATGACATACTCTGCCCTGATGGGAATGGTGGAGATATACACTCAAAGTTTCTTGAACCAACTGGGAAGCCAAAGTTTTTTGAACCAACTGGCAAACCACAGCGCTTGTGTGGCTCATCTCTCAGAAGAGAAAAACAAGCTGATCCAAATCCTGGTAATTATTGCAATGGCTTAGAGACTGTTGATTAGAAGATAACTAAAATAGGCGGAATTCGAAGAATTTTTCTACCTTCATGCATTTTTATGGATGGAAAAGGAAGCTAACCTGGTTTGCCTTTCCCTTGCTTTGAACAGGACTGAGAAATGGTAGGGGCTCAAATTTAGCCGAAGTGCAGAGCCGTTGTAGTTATTGTACGCCTTCCAATGAGAATGAATCTTTAATCTCAGCTGTCTACAACGCCCCCAGCAAATTACTTGCCCATGTAAGTTACTATGATATAACCTCACCTCCATAAGGAAGCACAGCATGTTAGTTTTTTATACACAAGATTTTTCGTAACGTCTGCACCGATATGTTATCATATGAAAAGAGAAAAGGACTTACTTGGCTTGCAATTTGTTCCAAGACCGGAGACTGCGATACCCTGCCTGTTTCATATGGTGCTCATAGAACTTTATGGAAGTGTTTGAAAAATGTTTTAACTTTGAGATTATTTACTGGTTTCGGCAAACTTGTTGTATAAGTATAAATAATTAAATATATAACTTCGTTGCTTCTTCATGACAATGTAGATTGATGCTGGTTTCGGATACAAAGAAAGTCTCATACGGTTCATTAAAAATTTGGGGCCAACAGCTCAAATGGTTGCTAAGAAGAAATTAGAAAGTCTACTTGCAGCTCAGCATTGCCAGCCCCAGGCAACCCCTCCAATTCAGAACCAAAATTATCCGGCTTTCGCCCTATCTGCATCACCAGCACTTGGTCATCCTATTGGTGTTAATAGTTCTCAAATGGCTCATATGCAACATAATTCCCTGGATAACTTGCCAAGGGATGTGAATGCTTCTTATTTCCATGGCGATGCTTCTGCACAAGGATATGCCCCGGTTAGAGCCAGTGTATGCATCAATGAGGGTGCTTACAAGGGAAAGATGAATGCAGCCGACACATCCAGATTAGGCATGGAGGGTAATGTCATTGACCCGAAAGGGAAAGCACCCGAGGAACAAGATACTTCTGACAAAACTTTCCCGAAACGGATGGCTATTGACATAAACAAAACCATGGACTTCACCAGTCTTCCCAATGGCATAAGACTTCACGGGAGCAACATTGAAGGCAGGCCTCATCAATATCAGAACGGAAACGTTCAGTTGGGGTCGCACATTTGCGTTGTTAGAGATTTGGGTGGTCCTGGGACAAACAGCATAAAGTTTAGGACTGTGGATATGCTAGCAGAACGTAACAATGTAGGAAACCTGCTGCAGCAGCTTCCGCAAGCTCCGATGTCTAGGACTGCAAGGCTGCAAGAGATCACGTCGAAAACTAACACCTATCTGAGGCCTTCACCCGCTCCTGAGCTGTCGAGTTTGATCCAGGCAACAACTTGCTTCAATGGTTCCGACACGCAACTCAATAGAAACTATGCAGCTAACTCTTTTCGTGCAGGTCAGCTTCCTCAAATGAATAACTATATAGCTAACCCTGCACAGGCAGGTCAGCTCAAGCCTCATCCCAATGCGGCGCAAGGTGTGCAAGAAATGAGTAGCTTTCCGAGCATGAAACTGAAGCTTGGTGACGATCATAGTGCAATGGCAAAGGGTGGAATGTATATGAGGAGAGAACAAGGGGAGGTGTCGCTGGCGGCTCGGGGAATGATGAAGCCTCCTCCCTTGTACAATGCATTTGGTAGCCATGAAAGAGCTTCTACTCAATGGTACCAAAAGGAGCCTACTCCTGAATCTTTTCTGCCCTGGCAGGTGGACTCTCAGCAGCCTAACTTGGCTTTTCAGCTGTGAGTTGAGTGAGCTAAGGGAGGGGCTCCTTTGAACTTTCATCCCATGCATGTTGATCAAATGGACTTGTTTTGTATTTCTCTTTTCAATGTCCTTTGCCTTGTCCTAAAAGTTCGCAGACGGTTTTATGTTTTATGTTCTAATGTGTAATGTCTCCTTTGAGTTGTTCATCTATGTCGTCCCTAAACTGCTTTGGTAGGCACCTCAGACTATGTTTTATGTTCGAATGTGTAATGTCTTCATTTGTGTTCATCAGTGTCCATCCCTTATTAACTGTTTGGTAGCATATCTGACTTCCCTTTAGGCTTCAATTTTTTTTATTAATTATTGTGATATTTTAATCTAATTTAAACTATAAGAAAGGGGATTCGAATTTGCATACAGAGAAAAGAACACTAATCTAACCAACTTGACTAAGCTAGATCTGCTAAGACTTCAAATTTCTTTTAAACGTCCGAACTCCAAATTGAATTTTTCCTTCACTTACAAGTGAAGTACAAGAGGCCAAAAGATGAATGTCGAAATCACTAACACTGATGAATTCTCACAATGCGGCATCAAAAGACTCGTAAGTTGTCAAAGAGGGCAAGTGAAAGGCAGACAAAAAGCACTCATTCCTAGTGAAACCCACTTCACTTGATGGGCTGGCTCCTTCCTTCAATCCTTTATAGTATGTATATTTTAATTAGGCTCGTGTGTACCATTCTAAACAGATACTTAACCTCCAATAACAAATAACTAAGTGAAAATTAATCATTAAACAACACATGCAGATATGTTAAGTTATTTAAATTTATGATCAACTTATCAACATGTCAACATATGATACGATGTTGGGAGGGTCATAACCACCTCTAACTATTTTAGTCTTTAGCTCTCAGGGAGGGGGGACCATTACTGTACGTATCGTTTTCACTGACTAGGGTTTACAAGAGAGGACCACCTCACATGTCACAATGACTCAATATTATGATAGGCTGAAGCAGTTTAAAAAGTTGTGAATGATTATTTTATGACCCCTAGGGTTTGAGGAGATCTTTTTGGTTCTTGATCCATCTTTTGTGGAGAGCTTTGATAAGTAGTTGTGGTAGGGTGAAAGCACAATGCATGAAGGTTTCTAATTGGATCGTTCGGTTCGGATACATTTTTAACTCACGCCCTAAACAGTTTAAGCTGCAGAAGTCTAGTTGATGCATTGTTTCAGTTCTCGCAGAGATAGTCTTACCCAAAGAAAACTCATTCAACCGATCTCCACAATCATATAGAAGCTGCAAGCTTACAAGAGCAGTTTCTCTTAGCATTTAGGAGTGTGAACTATTTTGCTTTTTCTTTTTAAATTTGGTAAGGTGGCCTATTCTTTCCTTGCCTATCTTGGTAACCAAAAAGGTAGAACCAGGCATTTAAGTTTCCAAGTTGTCTAGTAATTCACTTCATGCACTATTGCATTGTGGCTGATTTTCTAACAGTTAAAGCTTTTGCAGTCCAACAATTGTTCATGCATCGTTTCAATTCGAGTATAAATATGACCTTTACCTGATAAAACCCGTCACGCCATGAGAGTTTCAAGCATAAATTGAGGAAGCAAACACAAGAAGTGGGATGAGGCAACAATTCCCACTCTCATTATATATGAATACAGGGTTCACCCACATCCAACCTCACTTCTTTCAAACCTAGCCGTGGAGATCGATCAGTTGTTGTGAGAAAGACACTGTATACGAGTCATATGAGAGCGTTCTCATTGGATTGAGAGATAGATGCCTTGTGTATGCAAGTAATGTCCTTCCTTGCCCATATTGGTAATGAAATTGGTCGAACTAGGCACTTAGGCTTCCAAGAAAGAAGCCTCGAGAAAGCATAAATATCCGTTGTCGTCTGGTAGATTACTTCATGCACTAGGCATTACGCAACGGCTATGGTAAGAAGATCAAAATTTTATACTAAATTATACATCACCAATAAAAAATATATATATCAATCAATACTTAAATAATAATCCAACCATTAATTACCACATCATTTGATTTACAAATTTAATTTAAAATTTTAATCTCTTTAACATTACCTGGTACAGATTTCTTAGAATGAGATCAACAACATAATAAAATAGGGCAACTGACAATGTGGAAACACACCCCCATATGGAAAGGATATTAATTTTACTACAACATATGCACATTACTCCATGAATACAATTAAAAATCTACTTCACTTGTACTTTCAATTTCTTTTTTTGTGTACTTCCATTATCGACAACCAATGAACTGGTTATTTTAATTCATTTCAGATCTTCATACACACACGTACAAATGATATACACGCACCACCTTAAAAAGGGTTTCAGCTACAAACAAACTAGAAAAACCCTACTCACAACTAAACTTCATAAGACTGCTTGACTCGTTACCTCTAAGAATCCATTGTATTCTGACACTCACAACTTGACACATGCACCTAAACAACTCACAACTTGACACATGCCCGTAAATAACTCATTAAAATCACACCAAAAATAAAAAACTTTTACATGCCAAATTGTAATTTATCAATTTGGGATGAATGAAAATGACCTAGAGAAAGCCATGAATTTTTCCCTCTTGATTTTTGCCCAAGGGAAGTCAAATTTGTGCAAGATAATGTTCAAGAAACAAACTTTCTGCTGATAATTAAAGACTAAAAAGAGATTGTAGGGTATATGTATATACAATAAAATATAGACCTCACGAATGCCGATGAAGCATGAAGTGCAGTAGTAGCATATAGCTCCAAGTTCCAACCTCTGCAATTCTGAGAGACTGCGTTTTAGCCCCACCAGACGTAGACATGAGGCGGGATTTAAGATGCCAAAACGCATGCCATAAAAACCTACTTTCTAATTATTATGCGTTGCCAAACATTGCCAAAACAAAAAAGACAACCAACCACAGCCTCCATATTTCCCCAGCATAAACATGGACATGTAAATTGTAAGCATCAAATGGAAAGCCCTCTCTCCTGGCGAGGGTTCAGGTTCACTTGCTAAAGTAGACACTGCTGGACTTGTACGTTCTGTATAGTAACATGTTTCTAGCTCTTTAGGTTTTACTAGAAACAACAATCTCTAAGTACCTCCCGTAGGAGAGAAAACTTACAGATTTAGCGGGGATTTATCTACATACCCTCTCTCTAGTAGTATGTCTTTGACTCTTTACCTCTACCTCCGGGAGAGAAACTTCAATGCTGCGGGATATACGTCACCTCGCTCTAGCAACTTCTCCTTTTTTTTTTACTAAAAATAACAATCTCTAGTCAAGTGATGAGTAAGAAAGAGAGGCAAAATATGGTCGGGACAGGAAAGTTCTTTCTTCCCTCCACAACCCACAATCATTTTGTTCAATTCAATGGAAATGTTTTGAAGGGGAGGAGGTTGTTCACTCTCCCTTAAAGTTCCATGTCACTAATTTCACGAGTTGATCAGCCCCTTGCTCTTATTTCTTACTAGCCGCAGCCAAAATATAGGTAAACAACAAAAAACGTACCCAAATTTGTTACTGAATTTCAACGGTGTGACAGAGTTTTACAGCATCCATTGTAATAGACATAGCACCCTTGACCAATTAAGTTTAACTCGAGCACGTCCAAAATGCATAAACATAAATTTTGGTGTAGAAAATTATGGAAATTAACGGAGAGAATTGTAAGTATAGTATCAGTAGAGAAATCGGCATAACTTATTTCACCTGAGGAATGTAACAAAAAAAGTGCGGAGATAACCACAGCTCTGATCGCTAAATACATCATCAAAAAAATGGCAAGGTAAACAATATATACAACAAAGAAGACAGTAAAAGGGAGCTCCCTTCAGTCCAAGCACAGAGAAGAAAAGAATGAAGTTATCTCCCGCATCATTCACACATTCACAGTAGAAATATCCACTCCATTTCTACTGAGTTTGAATGAATGAGTCGGCAGCTAATTCAAACCCTTTGCCCTTCCATGAGTGGACTGAAGAAAGCTCACTTAAACTATCTCTAAGATCACATAATACACATGATTCCAATAATGTTTACTGCTCCATGAAAACTATTATTCAAAGGGATCGAAAAATGGAAACAAACATTGTGGTACGTATATGCTAATTCAGAAGAGGGGAAACAAGAAAGACCACCAAGAAGAATCAATTTTCACATTTTCACTAATGACTAGCTAATTGAACAAAATATTATTATGATGTGGATGTAATTCCAAGTACATTTTTTGCTATGATGCAACCATAGAAAATTTTATACGATTTCCCTTAATCATTTTGACGTCTAATTAATAAATTGAAAACAAGCAAATGACAAGTTAAATAGTGATCACAGTATTGATTAGGTCTTCCTTTTGGATGGAATTTGTGTATGAAGATGATTAGCATCCAAATTTCATGTTCAAGTATATTCCATTAATAGTTATTGCTGAAATGTTATAGAAATCCTGAAAGCAATAATATGAATTCTTACTGAAAACTTAATTATAGAAATCCTGCAAGCAGAACTAATATTTATATTATTGAAATCTTACAGAAGTTCTGAAAGAAGAAATGTTCAAATCTAACCTAATTAGTAACTGCTTAAAATCCTATCACTTTAATGTTACAGAGCTCTTAAACCCAATTAACATATCTGTATTTTTTGGGGCTAATTCTTGTATATATTCTCATATAGGTGTAGAACTTTTACAAATTATCAGAAAATAGTGTCTAATTCCTGACTTTCCATGACTTGTACTGTAAGTCCAAGACGCGCTTTCTCTCCATTTCTTCTGTTTCCATGACACATAATTAGGACCAGATAATTTAAGTGGGGTGTAATCCTTTTTTATTCATTTCTCCTCTTTTTTGGCCAAAATAGCATAGATCTCAAAGATAGTATTTCTTGCATAAACCCTAACCCTAAGTAAATTAAGTCCGAATATTATGAACCAGAGATTCACAACCACCAAAAACATCAGACCATATGTGCATTGCCACAGATGCCTATGAATTACCCTTAGCAAAATATATATAGTAAACAGAGATGGTATAATAGCTTTCACCACCACAATTTAGAAAAATTAAAGATTAAATTAGTAAAGATGGTGTAATAATTTTCTTCTACGAAAAAGAATCTCATGGTAAAATTGAGGACCATTTGAGCCAAATAAATAAAATTAAGGACCTTTTTTGGAGGTTAGGTGGGAACAAATAGATATAACGGGACGTGATAAAGGACCAACTTGTCAAAAATGAAGCAAACATATAAATGATAGACTCAAGGACTTTCAGACTTACTAATAAAGAAGCTCTACAGAAACGTCCTTACAACTTCACCAAAAAGTAAATCCTTGCAATTCAACCTCCATCAGCAGCCGCACTGTGAATAAGTCTGTGATGATATATTCAGAAGAACTGAAGAAAAATAGACAAAACCCATGAAAAATCAAATAACTGAATAATTAAATTTTAAATTGAGGAGAAGAAAAAAAGATAATTAATCAAAAAGAGTGATGCAAAAATCAAGGAGGGAGAGGGAGGAGGGAGAAAGATTTTTGGGCGGGGGGAGATGAGGTGTCGCTGTCTTTCATCAGAATCAGAGAAGGGAAAGCGATATATTGGAGATCTCTCTATCTACCTGATCTCTCAACACAAATCTGGCAAAAGCACTGATGTTTGTGTGTTACTATATACTAAAAGAAACAATAAGTAAAGAAATAAAATATAAAAAGTGGTATTTCCCTTTCTTTTCCGGGAGACCTATTGATACTTATGACCATATACTATCTAGTATTTACTCATTCAACATTGATACACTAGCATATAAGGGGCTCTCTCTGCATCTCCACATATATAACCAGAGACTCAAAGAGATGATTATACTACTGATGTATACAGCTCACCCTCTCCACTACTGTGCGGAGAAGAAAGAGGTGGTGGGGTTTCTTTGACCATAGTTTTGCTTGCCTCTCTCTCTCTCTCTCTCTACTGTTTACTACCGTGTGTTGCACTAGTATCTAGGTCTCAATCTTCTCTCAGTGTTTGTAGGGCAGAAGTACGCTATATATAGGGTTTGAGGTCACAGATGAGTCTGGCGGAGAAAGTCAGGGTCTCATACTCGTTGTGTCATTCTGATTACGGAAATGACTTACCTACCCCTCACCCTTCTCCCCGCATGTAGGGTCCAAACTAAATCCCATGATGACTGATATTGCATTGACGGAAAATGATCATCTCCAGATCCATTTTGTGCAGATCTTAAGGCATCTCCAATTGAACGGTTCAAAGAGTCAGTGGGATAAAAATAGTTTGAAAATCGTCTCCAACCGAGAGCTAGATCAATGGGCTTGTGAGTATCTCCAGCCAGCCCTTTTTTTTTTTTTTTTGTTCTTTTCCTTTTGCCTGGCCCACCTTTCTTTTTTTTTAATTTCTAATTTTTTCCTACACTATTTTTCACATATTTTTTCATCATTCCATACTATCTTATCTCATTTTATTTTAATTCTTCACATTTCATACTATAGCCCATTGGCCTTCGGTTGAAAATAGTTTTTTATCACAAGGTTATGTTTGGCCTATGACCTTTTAGTCCCTCGGTTGAAGATGGTAAGAAATATGGGTCTGCAATGTTCATTAAAATATTAATTTCTTTGAGGGCCATAGGGCTAAAACGAGCCATCTAGCCCACCTTCGGTTGGAGATGGCCTTAGGGATCCCCACATCCTAGCCGTTTATCGTACATCGTATAGTCAGTTTTCGTCAGATACTATTTGTGTTTAATTTTAAATAATAAAAGTCCAATGATTTCTGACTGCACTAAGATGTGTGGATCCTTATGATCCCCACAAAGTGGATCTGGATGGGATCTAATTCCGCATTTGACTACATATACAATACTCCTCATCTGAGAGTAACTTATAGTAATGCTAGGAAGATTAAATTTGTAGGAAAAATTTATAAATTAAATGACATAAAAGTTGATGATTAGATTATTACTTAAACGTTGATAAATGTGTTCATTCCTATTGGTGACACATCATTTAGTTTGTAAATTTTGTCTACAAATTTAGTCTCCCTAGTATTACTCGGTAACTTATATGAAATGAGTTTATCTTTATTTGGCATCTCAATTAAATAATACAATTTTGGGTATTTAAAAACTTACATGTGTCATTATTATTAGAACAGAACGCCACAATGACAATAAACATGTTCTATATAATTCATGGGAATTGTTATTCGTACTCCAAAAATCTCATTTTGCACTCAGAACTTTCTATAATTAGAAAGAAAATTACACTTATGAGGAGTGTAAAATAAGATTTTTGGAGTGCTAATAACAGTTCCCTAATTCATTCTCTTTTTCTATAGCCAAAACTCAATTCAAGTCTCACTTATTTTTTTTGAAATTCAAATGTTGTCACTTGACTCCTTAAAACTTAATATGTGTCTCATTTTGCCTCCTATTGTCAAAGTTTGTTAACAAATCTGTTAAAATTATTTATGTGACACAAACAAAACTCATTGTTGCTAGGGTTGTAAACCAACTCGAAATAGCTCAAGCTTGTACCAGGAATCAACTCTTTTTTGGTTCATGGAAGCTTAGTTTTTGAAAGAAACAAGCCAAGTGTATCGTACTATAGTTTGACTCGTAAAGCTTATAAGCAACTTATTTAAAATTCACGAGACAATTCGAACTAGATTCTACTTCACTATAATTTGCTTTGATGAAAGATCATGTTCGAGCTTTTGCTTTTGGATAACTATATATGTTTACTTTCTTTCTAACTTTAAATTGATTATATTGTTCATCAAAATACAAAAAAAAAAAAAAAAAAAACTTTCAATTGATTATCTTCACTTTTAATTTTCTTTAAGACGAAGATCGATATTATGTTCCCTTCTCTTATTTTGTTTTCAAGGAGAACACAAGTGTGAAAAAAGAAAAATACTACTTTAAAGCATTAGCTTTTAAAATTATATGTCATACTGTTTATATATATATATAATTGTTGTTGTCACAATTTAATTTTTGGAGTTTCAAAAAAAAATATATATATATATATATATATATTATTAAATTGTGTAGGCAAGCAGCGAAGTTCTCTTACAAAAGCATACCATTTTATTGTTTTAAATAGCTCAAATCAGTTTGAGCTCCTTATCGAACTTCAAGTTTTTAAGCTTACTCGAGCTCGGCTCCGATACAAAGCTAGCCAAGTCTAGCTTGAGCTCTAAAAATGAAACAAGTCAAGCTTAGTCAAAGTGATATTTAGTTTGACTCAGCTCGTTACCTTAATTAACTGTTGAAATGTGTGTCACATATCTCTAAAAAGATAAGATGACAAAGAATTATGAAAAGTTTCATTTGTAAAAAAATCTTCTTAGTATTTTTGAATAAATATTACACCAGAGGCATAAATCTTCAGCTTATTAATTATGATCTTTTCATCTTTTGGCAAAAAAAATTATATTCTTTTCACCTCTGGGATCGATCACTGTTTCTTAATTATTTCAATAAATTGTGGGTGGTTGAAATGTTTTTTTCAAGCTTACTATTTGTGCATCATGCAATCATAATTAATATAGAAAAAAAGGATGATAGAACGTATTACTATTGTAAACGAATCAAAGTGTTCACAAGGAAGTCTTGCTTTAGATAAAAGTTAAGTAAGAAAAAGTCCCAATGTTTTGGGCTCATTGATTTTACATGTAAGTGGAGTGTAAAATTTCGCTTTTTCGAGAGAAATGGAGGATACAGACAAAAGCGATGAAATAAAAGAGATCTGAGTGATTAGAAAGTTAAAAACAAGATCAATTCCACCTTAAATAAACATGGCGTAAACTCAATCCCGTTATTTTAGATTTTTTTTGTTTTTTTTTTTTTTTTTTTGGATTGACCTTAACAAGAGTACAATTTGTTTGTATTTAACTGTTGCACCAAATTCAGTTTTCCCTTCAAACTTTTTAGGTTACTTAGAGCATCTCCAAAGGAGATGTCAAATTTTAAACATCAAAATGATAGTTGATAGCTTATGTGGCAATTTGACATTTTGTACAATATTTTGCTCCACCCTGATATGTTAAATAATAATGTTATTTAATAAACTTTTTATCTTTTTGTGGAGTCCAATAATTAAGCCAACCAATCAAATATTTCAAAAACATAACAACATTTATTATATATTATATTAATCTATTAAAAAATCATTTAATGAATTTGATATCTGCTGTCAAATTTGACTTTAAAAGGCTTTACCTTCAAATGACTCAACACCACATAAGAAATTGAAGGCTCGGTTGGAGAGAGTTTGCTGCCATTTTTTACTGTTGTATGCCTACGTGACAATTTTAACATCTCCTTTGGAGATGCTCTTATTGGTTATAATATTGACTGAAATTTATAAAAAAAAAAAAAGAAAAGAAAAAGGATAGGTGAATAAAAATTAGTAAAAAAAAAGAAAATTAAAAGCAATACAAGTATATTTATACAAATAAAACTGAAGCAGATGACACTTTTATCACAATGACTGCAGGCAATCATGTTTATGCATGTTTATGCATCTTTATGCAAGTTCGATTTTCACTAATCTCCCTCCTCTTAACAACTAACAATAAATCTACTTACACTACCTTTTGTAAAAAAGATATAAATAAAACTGACATACTTACTCTTACACTCTTATATATAGAGCTCACATAAGTATATAGTTGAAGATAGATTGGGTCCATTGGGAGACCTTGTCCAGGATTCCCTGAGAGAATATGGGTGTCCGATCCATGTCCTCATCTCCTCGCAAAAGGACTCTCTATATGATGATTCCTTTATAGCTCAGGCAAACAAGTAAGTACGATCACGTGTGGTTATGTCTTCATGTGCATGTGTACACCAGCACAATGTTGCAAAGTTGAAACGATCAACAACTCTTTAATTAATTTTCTTATAATTTGACACCAAAATAATGGAGTTTGCCACCGCCGTCAGAGCCACCCCATGTTTGTTTTGTCTGGGAAAAGGGTAGCCACTGGCCATGCCACCCTCTCTTTACCTACCATTTTCATATTTCATTCACACCACCACCACCATATTCTAACAACCAACATCAGAAAGCCGTGCGTACATTCAAAGTACTTATAATTATAGCACGTTCCCTTCATTTCAATTTGTAAATAATATAAGGAAGACTTTAGATGCGGTCCTTAGCTATGAATATTCTTTGATTGAAACGTTGTTAGTTTTTAATTTTTGGTCGAGGTCCCTGAAATCAATGTGATCATTTATTTATGTGTACGTTACTATATTTTTTAAATTAAAAATTTTATTTGTTTATATAAATGAGATTTTAAATAAAAAACCATAATTTGTGGGATTAAAAATATTAAAATATAAATATACTACTGTGTGTGTGTATATAAACATGGTACATTCATCAAAATTAACCAAAAAAATTATTGTATCAAAACATGGGTACATTCTTCAAAATCACCAAAAAAAAAAGAAGATGGTAGGCTTAATAACATTAGTAAATTTCTTCGATTAAACTTGACATGGATACATTTTAAAATCAAAGAAAAAAGAATGTACCCATATAAGTTTAAAAATGGATTTAAAAAAATAGAATAGATTTTATATATATATATAAAAAAAAGGTACATTTTACATATAACAAATTGGTATATTTAAGAATGAGTACATTTTAAGATTAAAAAGTTTTACATGAATACCCATATAATTAGCATGGGTACATTTAGCAAAAATAAATAAAAATAAATAAATAAATAAATAAATAAATATATATATATATATATATAATGGGTTCAAATACAAATAAACTTTAAAAAATATGGGTACAAATTAAAACTGAAAAGAAAATTGGTACAAATTAAAAAAGAATTAAAAATAAAAAATGGGTACAAACTAAAACTAAAAATATATGATAAAATTTAGTCATAAATATAAATATACTAATTGTGACATCCCATATCGTACAGGGGAGTGATCCTTATATGTATATTCTCATCCCTACCTAGCACAAGGCCTTTTGGGAACTCACTGGATTCAGGTTCCATAGGAACTCCGAAGTTAAGCGAGAAAGGGGCTAGAGCAATCCCATGATGGGTGACCCACTGGGAAGTTGCTCGTGAGTTCCCAAAAACAAAACCGTGAGGGAATGGTAAGCCCAAAGCGGACAATATCGTGCTACGGTGGTGGAGCGGGCCTGAGAAGTGATCCACCACGAGCGGGGATGTGACAATTGGTATCAGAGCCTAACCCTGGCCGTGGTGTGCCGACGAGGACGTCGGGTCCCTAAGGGGGGTGGATTGTGACATCCACATCGCCCAGGGAAGTGATCCTTATATGTATATTTCCATCCCTACCTAGCACAAGGCCTTTTGGGAACTCACTGGCTTCGGGTTCCATAGGAACTCCGAAGTTAAGCGAGAAGTGGGCTAGAGCAATCTCATGATGGATGACCCACTGGGAAGTTGCTCGTGAGTTCCCAAAAACAAAACCGTGAGGGAATGGTAAGCCCAAAGCGAACAATATCGTGCTACGGTGGTGGAGCGGGCCCAGGAAGTGATCCGCCCCGGACCGGGATGTGACACTAATTGTAACATTTTTAACATTAAATGAATATATGTAGAAATAAAAAAATATTTTATTATTAAAATAATTAATGATATTATTAATACCCAAGGACCTTGATCAAAAATTAAAAAGGAATAGGTTGTTGGTTTTTAATTTTTGATCGAGGTCCCTTAAATCAATAGGATCATTTATTTCTATGTACGTTACTACATTTTTTAAATTAGAAATTGTAGTTGTTTATATAAATGAGATTTTAAATAAAAAACCATAATTTGTGGGATTAAAAATATTAAAATATAAATATACTATTGTGTGTGTGTGTGTATATAAACATGGTACATTCATCAAAATTAACCAAAAAAATATTGTATCAAAACATGGGTACATTCTTCAAAATCACAAAAAATAAAAATAAAAAAGATATTAGGCTTAATAACATTAGTAAATTTCTTAGATTAAACTTGACATGGATACATTTTAAAATCAAAGAAAAAAGAATGTACCCATATAATATAAGTTTAAAAATGGATTTTAAAAAATTGAATAGATTTTATATATAAAAAAAAAGGGTACATTTTACATATAACAAATTGGTATATTTAAGAATGAGTACATTTTAAGATTAAAAAGTTTTACATGAATGGGTACATATAATTAGCATGGGTACATTTAGCAAAAATAAAAAATAAAAAATAATATATATATATGGGTTCAAATACAAATAAACTTTAAAAAATATGAGCACAAAAAGAAATTAATATATGGGTACAAATTAAAACTGAAAAGAAAATTGGTACAAAATAAAAAAGAATTATAAATTTAAAATGGGTACAAACAAAAACTAAAAATATATGATAAAAAATTTAGTCATAAATATAAATATACTAATTGTAACATTTTTAACATTAAATGAATATATTTAGAAATAAAAAAAATATTATTAAAATAATTAATGATATTATTAATACCCAAGGACCTTGATCAAAAATTAAAAAGGAATATGATTTTAATCAATGAAATAGCAAAATGAAGGATGAGAACCTAATTTCTCCGTAATATAAAGACAAGGTCTCGCTTGGTGACTCAGGCGTGACAGAATAAGAGTAATTAAAATGGACATGAACACGTACAAAATTCATTTTAGGACCTAGCAACTATTTTCAAATTTGATATTTTTATGTCTTGTACTGTATACAAGATATTTCGCATGGACGTAATGGTTTTCGATTTGATTGGTTTTGTATGGTTTTAATTGTTTCCTCAATTCTCAATCCAAGATCCCATCTATAGCATTCTCTTTAAGTCAAGTGTACAAAGACAATTGTCGCACACCCCTTTTCATTTTTCATACACCTTTGTTAATTTTTGTCCATTGATCTTCTTCAATTCATTTAATTCGATAGTTGAAAATTGAGAGTGATGTGTGAGAAGTAAAAATACGTGTGCATATAAGACTACCCTTATTTTTAACTTGAACTATTAATGAGTTGGTAAGACTTTTGTTATGCAAGCAGCAACTGTGACTTGTCCATGTCTGCTATTATATAGTGTGTTATTGATAAGAGCAAGCAACCCAACTAAGGAGTCATTGTTCTTTTGTTGCGTATATAACAAATTGATTTGAATACCAAAAAGAATGGCAAAGAAAAAACTGGACTTAAAAACAATGAACATGACCAATAAGCTCGTAGTGATGCCCCTTTTTTTCAATATTTAAAATGCGTTCAAAATTTAAATTAGTTTTCCATCCAAAAACAGAAGAAAAAAACTTGTTATATGTTGATCGAGTGTAAGCGTATATTTCGTATTGGCATTTTAAGTTTCAAGTATGTAGTGTCAAACATGTAGATTGAACGTAGAGCACGAATTTTAGAGTGTCCTTTGACTTTTGGACATGGCTAGGACATGATTAAACAATTGTCATGACATGTTTGGCGTCAGTTTGTCATTATATTTAAAATTTCAGGACTCAAATTGAAAATTTTAAAAACTATACGATCAAACTATAAAATTTGAGAATTCTTTTAAAGACCCAACCCTATCTCCCTATTCACACTTAATCTATTTGGAATAAGACATTAATATTAGGGTTTTTTATATGCAACGCAACTTTATACTAAAAGGGCGAGAGATTTGTTTTATTGGTTAAGAGTATTTACTCTTGTTCTTGAGCCCCTTGTTCGATTCCTCCTTTCCTTAAGATTGCCTGTATCAAGAAACAAGGAGCAATTTAAGCACAATTAATCAACATAACAAGTTAATATTGAACTTGCCATTCACTGAAGCCGAACCAAATATACCTCTTACTACAAGTGAAACTACAATTGTCAATTGTATTTAGAGTTCGGCTTACATACTGTTGAATTTGGAAAAGAAAATGGGTCCCTTTTGTGACTATGTCTTGTGTACAAGAAAAAGGCCCATCTCCGAAACCCTGGGCCGATCAAAGCACTAGGCTCAAATCAAAAGAACAGTAACTCTGTTTCAAAGGAAAGTAGGAGGGGCGTTGACGAACGCAACACAGACAGACAGGTGAGTTTCGGAAGAAAGAGAGCCGATTCATTCGGCTGAAGGCGGAGGAAGGAGATCTTCTTCTCTGTGACTGTACTAGGGTTTCCAAAAACTAGGGCTTTCTTCATCCGCCCTCTTCAGTTTCCAATCCGTGCAGTCGCAGGGAGACTCTGTTTTTCCGGAAGCAAAACGCAGGAAAAAGAGAGCAAAAGCTCGGGTTTTGAATGAGAGGCGAGTGTCATAGGCTCAGAAATTGATTTGGGAATTACGGTTTTGAAATTCGATTGCGTGGAGGAAAGAGGGTAGTCGGAAATGGCTTACAGAAGAAGGCAGCAGGTTTCGTCGTCGTCATCGACATCAAGCACGAGCTTTCGATTTGAAGAAGAGGAAGATAAATCTCTGTACCCGCTACCTTTGCTGCAGTCCGACGATTCGCTTGCGGCCAAAGCTATTCGAGCCTCGTCGGCGCATCGCGACTCCTCTCTCTCCTCCGCTTACGCTGCTCGCGGTGCCCAGGCTCCTGTCAACTCCTCCTCCCCAACGTCCTCATTCCCTTCCCGATATTCCAACCCCTCCACTACTGCATCCTCTTCTCCGTCCTCCAAGGTCTTTGGATTCATAGGCTTTTGTGCTTTTTCATCCGTGAATTGTGTGTTTTGTTGCATCCGGTTGCGGTTTTTATTCTGCCAATTACTTAAATTTTGTTGCTTTTTGTGGGATTTTCAGTCGCATGAGTATACTTCATTCAAGAATGTGAATGAATCCAAACATGGGTTTTGGGGTGTTCTTGCTAGAAAAGCCAAAGCCATTCTCGACGACGACGATAATGGGGCTCATGATTATGATTCACCCCGAACAACAAGGGTGGACATGCCATCTACACCTACAAGGGGTAAGGTGAGATACAGTCTTCATCGTGCCTTTATAGTAGCTTGGCATTTTCAAAAGACTTATAGTTGCTGCTGCATTGTTTAATGATTGTGTATTTTTAGACTAATAGCATTTAATACTCTAATTTGTGTATCTACTAACTATTTGCAGTATCCTGAACCAAACCAATTTGTTGAGAGCCGCGGAAAGACAGAGAATCCCCCATTACAGAAGGGATTGGGTGCATTTACATCATCACTTAGTTACATTAGTGGCACCATTGGGAATGCTTTGGAGGTAGGCAATGTGAATTTATGTTAAATTGACCTTTGAGTTTAAACATTTTTCTCATGCTTCCAAAAGTAATTCCAATATTTCACCCGCTGTTTCACTTTTTTCTTGAAACGTAGTATAGGTATCCTGGTGTGTTTATAAATAATGCTAATAAGAATGGAACATTGACTCTATGCGTGTGTTTTTGCATCTGGACAAAGTCATTGCATTATGCATATTTATGCAATTTTATCTTTGACTGTCTCTATACTCTGGAGTTGGTCCAATAATTGGTACTTGTGTGTATTTGATCATATATGCACCGTCTACCGTTCACTCTTTGACAGGAGGGTCGTACGATTGTTGAGAAGGGGACTGCAGACATTATTCAAGAGACTCGTAAGCATATCAGGAAAAAGCCTAGTGATTCTGCGCAAAAATCACAATCTCAGACGCAAGCTGACCTCGAACTCCAATTGAAGGCATCTCGCGACGTAAGGTGGCAACTTTTGTGTCACTGGTTGATATAATAGATGTTTCTTGGTGTGGGTTGAGCTTTTCAAATTTGTTATTATAGTGGGATATGAACAATGTTGGAATCTTGGAATAGTTTAATAGGATGTAACTAGTTTTCTTCTATCATGTATGAAAATCAATTGAATCTGATGTGCCCCAACACTTAATGGAATGAAAAGTCTCGAATGACTTCAATGCTTCATCCATAAGCTTTGCAATTGGGCTCATGCGTAGCATCTTTTGAACCATAGGCTTAGTGCCGCCCACTCTATCTTATTTATAAGAGCAGGAAAAAGGAGGAATTTTAAGATGGCCGAGTTTTATACAAAATGCCTTCTATCATAGTTGTTTGATGTTTTTATGTTACTTGTAATAGTAAGATGCATGATTTGCCCTTTTGTTTTTGCACTACAGGTTGCAATGGCAATGGCTGCCAAAGCAAAACTTCTTCTTCGGGAGTTGAAGACTGTCAAAGCAGATTTTGCTTTTGCGAAGGAGCGATGTGCTCAGCTGGAGGAAGAAAACAAAATCCTTCGGGAGAATCGTGAAAGGGGAGACAACCCTGAAGATGATGATATGGTATCCATTTTTTTCCATTTCTTCACTTCTAGTGTTTTTTGGTTCATTCTGTCACATTGCCACTTTCCTTTCTTAATTTCTGTTGAGACTTGTGAAAGTTACGATATTCCGGTACAGTAATCTCCTTGTTTACATTGCAATGTTTGTGCATCATATCTCTTTCTATATCCATAATGGCATTGGGTTGCAATGTGTTTGATAATAATATTTCTGTTCAGATAAGACTGCAATTGGAAACCCTGTTGGCAGAAAAGGCTAGATTGGCACACGAAAATTCAGTATATGCACGTGAAAACCGTTTCTTAAGGGAGGTTGTCGAATATCACCAACTCACTATGCAGGATGTTGTATACTTGGATGAGGGAAATGAAGAAGTCACCGAAGTTTATCCCATCAAGGTACCTTCTAGTTTCCAGTCTTTCCTAGTCCCTGTTTCCCCCACTGCCTTCTTGACCGACTTTGACGTAACTTTTCATCAACTCAGGTCATCCCTCCTTATCCTTCACAGCCATCAGAAGTCCAGGGAGCTTCCCAAAATACTTCCCAATGATGGAAAATGGCACCGAATAACGCTGAATCTTTTCCTCTTTGATTGGCAAAGGGATATGTACTTTCAACAAAGGCTTGAATTTGTAGCAATATTATCTGTTGTTTGTAATATACTTTTTGCCATGTATAATCGGTCCTCCCAATCGCTTGGCCTGTATGTGATGTAGTTCATGTGTTGTGAGTTTTAAGCTTTCAAGCTTGTGATTCCACAACGTTAATTTATTAGTGCTTGGGAGTTGAATTATCTCTTTGCATATTTATACCAACAGCCACAAATTTGAATGGACGAGAGAAATTTACATGCAAGTGGGATGATAAGCTGGTGGTATCCGAAGCCTATCATAATGTCATATGTTTTAGTTTCTCACATAATATTGCGTTTTTGGTTTGTGATACCGCAAGTTTGGGGTCCTAGTTGCGTGTAATTTATCCTCGATATCAATGTGCAACAGAGTAGATGTATTAAATATAATTGAACAGATGGTCTCATCCCCCTCACAAGCTTATTTTTAAAAATTGAATGCTCTATAAACTTGGGGTATGAACTTTGGTCACATGAAATGAAAGGTTTTGGACCAACAAATCAAATGCGGTGTATAAATAGTATTCCACCTGCCCATGTGACATTTTACTAAAGCATTAAAAATCATGAAATTCTGAAGCATATGCCAACTACACAAGGTCGCCATTGATTATTTGTTCATATTTGGCGACTACTGAATAGTTTGGAAAAATCAACAGTTTAGATTTTACATATAAGGATTTAGTGGATCTTGCAATGATTAAGTCTTGCATAAAACGTTCATCACTGAGTGGAATGTAGCATTTTAACTGAACATACTTCGATGTCAAAGCCTTCAAACAAGAAAGCAACTTTAACTAAACAGTTATACCGCTACTCTATAAACATGTGTTTATACATGACATTATATTATTGACATGAAATACCGCAATAACGATATACAATATGCCATGAAATGAGTCATCTTTATATAGAGTCATGGGTACTAGTGGGCTCATTTTCGTACAACTAGATGGACTAATGATTCAGAATCGGACTGACTACTTTTCTTTATTTCTTTTGAGGAATCAAAGAGATGGATAGATAGCATGACGGTTAGTTTAAAACAAGGAATATTTGCCTAATATAGTTTTAACTACTTTCCTATGTGCCAGTTGAGCAAACAACTTCAAGACAGATGTAATGTCCAAAGGTTGTGGACAGCTCCTTGCTTACCTTTTTTTTCTTTAAGAATTCATTTCATTCGGCGCCCTACTTATGCATCAAATCTTTAAATATATGAACATAATTATATTGGAATGCTACTCTGAACTTTTCAATCAAACTTTCTCGTTTTATCTGTACGGTTGTCTGTATCATTCTATAACGTTGTATTACGGTTGGAATCGTTTATTTTTTAAATTAAGCTTTAAAGATAAACTTTAACAGAAGAAAATCAACCAAATCAGAAATTGTTTTTGTTTTATTAACGTTGGTGAAATTTTAGTATCTAACTAAATAACAAGGTTCATTAGTTACTGACTGTCCATAAGATGACTAAACGATTTTAAATTTAGTTGATTATTGACGGAACTGATTAAAAAATGAATTAAAAAACAAGCGATTTGAATCTTCGTGCATATTCTAAGATGATAGGGTAAAACGAGAAGATTTATAAAAATAGGTTGCTAGCATATATTACTCTAATTTTAGTTTACAAAAACAGAGTGATTAAACTACCTTGTTTGTTCGTTTTTTTTTTTTTTTTTAAATTGTTTTTTGTTTTACTTTTCTCTTAAGACATGGTTGGAAATGAAGCATAGCTGCATAGGATTCCTCTAATAGGCAAAGCACGTTGCGCCGGAGACAACAATGCAGGTAGGGATCAAAACAGTCCCATGTCGCCTTTGGGAACCTCCCAAAATTATTAAAATCATGCACATCTTGCAAAACCCTAATGACATTGTTTTTGTGTATTCATTTAGTTATACCAAACACAACTTACCACCATTATATTAAAAGGGGGTGACCCCAAGTCAGTAAGGCTCTCCGTTTTGTGTGGGGGTCATGAGTGGGGAGAGGAGGGAAAAATGTCTATCCTACGTAGTCGTACTCCTGTTTTGCAAAGAAACTGTTTTCACGACTCGAACCCATAATTTTTAGGTCACAAAGGAGCAACATTTCCGTTGTGCTAAGACTCGCCCCCACAACATTACATAGGATGAGGCAAAAATAAACTAAATCAAAATACTTTTGAGATGCATTGAGGCTAGATTTTGGTGTTCGAGCGTTGTTGTATCCCTCTTTACCAGTAATTATAATGTGTTAAGTTCAATTTTCATTAATGATGAATCTGATGCCAAATAAAAAAGTAGGGAAACTCCATGAACCAAAAGTACAATTATATTTAAAATTATATACGCCAACAATACATGTACAATTGTATTTAGTATTCATCGTTGATACGTGGTTACGTAAATGAATAAAGAAGTTTCTCATTGTGTAGAGCGTTGGTCAAACTAGCTGCCATCAAAATCATATCCTATGACCTCAAGTTTCCAAGAATACCAAGTTGTGGTTCATAGAGCAACCGACTTCAACTAACCAAACTCTTTATATTCAAAGAACAAGAAGACAACTTGACACTCCCATCCTTGCATTAAGACCATTATTGCACTGTTTTTGTAAATTCATAATTTTTTTTATAAAGGGAATCAATTCGTGTTTTGGTCACGGTAGTTCATTTTTTTTAGGACAAGTAAGACCAGAGATATTTCAGCTTTTCCTAGCCACCATCATGATACCAAAGCCAAGAATTGAACCCAAGATGTATCGTGTGGAACACAGACCTAAAATTTGTCCCCAATCACAGGACCACTTCGTGGTGGATAATTTGTACTAAACGTAATTAAAAAACAGACCATGCTTTAATAATCCTCTTCTACATGTGAACAATCATCAGATATAAATAAGGGAATTGTTATTGGCACTCCAAAAATCTCATTTTACACTCCAAACTTTCTATATTTGGAAAGAAAAATACACTTGTAAGGAGTGTAGAATAAAATTTTTGTAGTGATAATAATAATTTTCATAAATAAATACAATAGAAATACGTAACTACTTGTGTACAATAATCAATATAAATCGTAATCATAACCTATTAATAGACCGCTACTAGTTCTTAAATATATTAACAGTTGACAATTACTTACGTGATTATTAATATTAGTCTCATCTCTAATTGTATATTTTTAAACAAAAATTGCATAGTGTAGGAGGTGTAGACTAACGATGCGAATATTCAAGGGAGTGAAGGAGGAACGCGAGCCCCACCTGAGAAAGGAGAGTGGTTTTCATTTGCACTACTCACAAGCTGGATCCGGCCCCACCCCGCGGCCCCTGGTCCCACATCCGGTGACCTTTCCACAGCAGCCGATTGGATCCACGATTTCACCCGCTGCGAAAGCGCGTGGTTTCACTCGCTATCCTCCTCCTGTCAGTGTCGGCGTGAGGTGTCGATCGTAAAATCTTACAGCAACGACAGAGAAGGAAGGAGCTAGAGAGGAGAGAGAGTGTCTGAAAATCTGAAAGATATGGAGTCCGCATCGCCTCTCTCTCCTCTCTATTTCTCTCTCTAGCTAAAGCAGGCAAGCAAAAGACGCCATTAAAACCCTCTCAATTCTAAACCCCACCACTCTGCCCACCATTACTTTCACTTCTACCCAACAAACTCAGCGGACCAGCACAGTACAAGTCTCTCACCATTTCACTCAATTCTGAATTCTGTACCCTTCTTAGCTCTTTTCCTCCATTGGGATTTCAATGTCGGGTTCATACGCTCAGAATTTCTCACCGGCGAGAGCGCTTTCTCCGCACCTGAGAACGCTGCCCGATGTGGACAGCCAGTACTTGACGGAGCTGTTGGCGGAGCACCAAAAGCTCGGGCCTTTCGCTCAGGTCGTCCCCATATGCGGCCGCCTCTTGAATCAAGGTTTCTACCAAAACCATCTTTTTACTATCGGATTAAGTTCTTATTTTCTGTGTTCTGATTCGGATTTGGAATTGTTTTGGGTGTTTTTGAGCTTTTGTTTGTGAACCCAATTGAGATTGTGCAATGGAAAAGCTCTATGCTGTTCTCTCTCTGTGTGTTTTGTTTAATAGCTTTTCTGGATGTTGTTTGTGCTGAAACCGGAGTCCTTCATCTTTTTCCCGTGACCCAATTGTGATTATGCCATGAAAAAGCTATACCTGCTGTTCCTTTCTGTATTTCGGAATTGGGTAATTGATGAACTATGAAATGATTGAGGAAAAAGGATCTGAACTTGTTGACAAGGAGAGTATAATGTCAAATTTCTGCATATAGGAAGGGCATGAAGATTTAACTCTTTGGGGTAAAATGGAACACTTCTTTTTTCCCCCCGTGTTGGAGTTGACTTGTATGTTTGTTTACGTTATGTGTTCCATCATTTCGTGTAATCACTAATCACTCCTACTCATGAGTTTTCTATTCGTAATATTGACGAGCTGAACTCAGACAGGAAACTGATTCCATGCTCTATATTCTTGTTTTCATTGTGTTCTATGTTGAGGAAGGAAATTGCTAACTTGGGTACTCTTCTGTATTGATAGAGATAATTCGCGTCTCTGGAATGATGCCCAACCAAGGGTTTGGTGACTTTGACAGACTGCAACGTGGAAGTCCTAGCCCTATTGGTTCAGACATAATGCCAAAATATAGAGGGTCAGGCCTCGGTGGCTGGAACGGACGGCCTCATGATGTAAGTGTTGGCAATTATATACTCCCTAATGCAACACCATTATTTTGCACATCCGCACTTTCATTTTATTTTATATATAACACAGTAGTTTATTGATTATCTTTCTTGCTGCCCCCTGCCTGATTTAATTAATATGCATATGCCTAAATGAGTTTCCTGCTAGATTTGTATGTTTGTCTGTGCATACCTCCGTAACTGGTATGAAAAGAATGTCAGTCTGAAAAACTAGTTATAAAACTCGTAAATAGTAGTGTGGCATTCAGCAAGAAGAAAGCATATTCAGGTCCTGAGAGATAGCCAGTAGTATTCCACTCGGAAGACTTGGATCTTGCCAAGTGGGATTAGAATGTGCAATGCAGTATGGGGAATATGGAAGTTAATTATGGTGGTCTTCTATCCACAGGTTGAGACACAGTGTTGCTTACTCTTTTTGTGGACTTGAGGACTGCCAAAACATTCTTATGTATCAGCCTACGGCATTGTTTCTTCCTGGGTCAGTTATCCACTGACTTTTTCTGAATTCATGTGTTTGCATTAGGCGGCTTTCTCAATTGTGAATTCATTTTGATCCAGGATATAGTCAAAGTGTGGTTAAGGCAGGAGTTTCAGTAAATGCACTGGCTTCATATACCACTAAATCCATTATTATATGGTAAATAGTGGAAGTTTCAGCTTTATAATACGGTTAAAGTTTAATTGATTTTATTTACTCTCTTGCCATTTTATGTTGCTTGACAAGTTTGGATTACCACTACGTTGACTGTATTATAATACTCTTTTCACATTTATTTTATATGGAATGCGCTACAGGTTCCCATCTTCCCTCTTTTTCTCAGTTTTATCTTTTTATCAGTACCGCAACATTACATCTGTTCATCTTTTTTGCGTCTAGTTTCAATAGTTTGGCTTTGGTTGTCTAATGTAACAGAGATTAGGTGGTCCACAAGGGATGAATATGGAGTGGCAAGTTGCACCATCAAGCCCAAGTTCCTACATTGTGAAGAGGATTTTGCGCTTGGATATTCCAGTAGACAGCTTTCCAAATGTAAGCCACTCATATAACTTGACAGTGCGTTAAGAAACGTTGCTAAATTGCAATCTTAAATTCAAGGTAGTTGGTTTAATGCTAACAAAAACATGTTACTGGGAGGTGTTTGCATGCGCAAGCACACACACACACACAAAGTTATTATTTAATAAGGTTCTTAAAATAAGTACATGTTTCTCAAAGCATCTCAGAATTCTCAGCCGCACATGATTTAATGATCGACTGAGAAAAAAAGTTCTTATTTAAGGACCTTATCTCAGAATTCTCTTGTTTGTGGTACTGAAACTTGTATTTTGTAGTTCAATTTTGTTGGCCGGCTTCTGGGTCCTAGAGGCAATTCACTAAAGCGGGTGGAAGCTTCTACAGGTTGTCGTGTGTACATAAGAGGAAAATGTTCAATAAGAGATATTGACAAGGTAGAATTATTCCCTGTTTTGTCATTTATTAAGAAAAGAAATTTTCATTATTTCAAATCAAGTTCATTTTTTTCTTCTTCTTGTGTTCCATTTTATGCTATCTATTTTGTTTATGTATTTTGACACGTGTTTCTTGCCTTGTTATTCTCAAGGAGGAATCGTTGAGGGGAAGACCGGGTTATGAGCATCTGAATGATCCACTGCACATTATAATTGAGGCTGAATTGCCTGCTAATATTGTTGATATGCGGTTGAGACAGGCAAAACAAATCATAGAAGAACTTCTCAAACCTATGGTATCGTTTCTGACTCGTCCCTTCGGCTTTCCAATACAAATACTTGTTTTGCTTTTACGCTATCAGGTATCTTTTTTCTCAAATACGTATTGCAACAAATCATGAAACTGATTTCTCCTTCCCTCAATGGACAATACGTAGATGTTCTTCATTCATATAAAAGTGCTTCTTGGTCTTTAATCGCATTTTTTCACACAAACTGTGAGCTATAACTCTCGGTTTTTAATCACATTTTTTCACAAAAATCATGGATATTAAATTGTCATTTTTCATTTCAGGATGAGTCACAAGACCACTACAAGAGGGAACAATTGAGAGAACTAGCTATGCTGAAATCCAATTTACGAGAAGAGAGCCCTCAACCATATGGTAGTGTCTCTCCTTTCACTTCAAGCGGGATGAAGCGTGCCAAAACTGGTCTGTAATGGTTCACTTAACTCTTCTATTGGTTCGTCCTCCCGAACGACTCTTGAGCTTGCTTGCCAACGTATGCTTCTCGGTGTAATTCAATTCTGTGTGCAAACTGTTAAGGGACGACGCGTTGGTGAGCATCAATGCAGGGGTTTTCTTCCATGACATTAAGATATACGGATGAACCGAGATATTCTTTTGTTATAGCTTTCGTGTTTGTAGTCGATTGTGATTGTAGAAGTAGAACAATTATGTCGTATAAGTTATTCTTTGTTGTGCTGATCATGTATCTGTTACTAATTCAACGTTGTCTAAACTCGAAAGTGGAATATGCATCGATTGTTTATTTTACTTTTAAGTGGGATGCCGTAAGCTCGACTATGGGCTCCTTTAGATGGTGAATTCATTGCCAATTTAAGTCCGACTCATTAGCTTACCCCTAATTCTCACCCCAAATATTGTTGCTTGAAAGAAAAAAAAAAAGATGACTTGGTTGTGTGAAAAACAAAGGAGCTACTTATATATAACAGATTCACTGCCATGTGGTATTTCTGTTTAATAATGCAACGTCATGCCCAAGAAAACTTACACATTATATTGTATTATTAGACTGAAACGTTACAGTGATGGTGAACATGTTCCATATAAGTCGTTTTTGATACAGGGTTGGAGACCGGGCTAAAAGTGAATGGGCTTGAAAATGTTATCTCCCCAATTTTTGTTTTATGGGCCTAACAACGGGCTTTGATTGATACAATAAGAAATAAAGTTGCGTAAATCGTAAGGCAGAACATGAATTTCACATCAAAGAGGACGACGGGTGCTTTTAGAAAGAATGAGAAAGTTTAAAGCAATTTAGCAAAGGGTAAGATTAACTGTGCATATAGAGTGCTACTCGTATCTTTTATAGGGGTTCAAAATTGTTGATTGATATTAACTGTGTATATGGGGTGTTATTCTCTAACGCACGCATGATTTCTTGTTTATGATTATTTGGTGAAAAAGAGCTAAAGCGTTACGTCAACATCGATGACACATAAGGGCCAGTACGTACAGTGAAGGCATCAAGAAACGGAGTTAGAACTTGAAAGCAATTTAGCAAAGGGTAAGATTCTCGGAAGCAATGAGGAAGGAAAGAACAAGTGAATGAGAAAGTTCTCATAAGTTAGAAGGCAAAAGTATTGCCCTACTAGAGAGAAAATTCAGAAACACGATAAGAATCTAGACAAGGAGGTACAGCCAAGTAAAAGGAGGAGGAGGTACACTCAAGGCACCAACAAGGACGTATTCAATTCAAAACGTAAGATACTTGAAAGAACTATGGAAGGAAGAAACTAGACGTGTCTAAAGCAAAGGATCAACAAGGACGAATTAAATTCAAAATGTAAGATACTTGGAAGCACCAATGAAGGAAGGAACTAAACTAGTCTAAGCAAAGGATCGAATACATCCTCCAATTCTTGTTTATGATTATTGGTGAAAAAGAGCTAAAACGTTACGTCGACATCGATGAGACATAAGGGTCAGTACGTATAGTGAAGACATCAAGAAACGGAGTTAGAACTTAGAAGCAATTTAGCAAAGGGTAAGATTCTCGGAAGCATTGAGGAAGGAAAGAACAGGTGAATGAGAAAGTTCTCATAAGTTAGAAGGCAAAAGTATTGCCCTACTAGAGACTAGAGAGAAAATTCAGAAACACGATAAGAATCTAGACAAGGAGGTACACCCAAGGAAAAGGAGGAGGAGGTACACTCAAGGCACCAACAAGGACGAATTCAATTCAAAACGTAAGATACTTGAAAGAACTAAGGAAGGAAGAAACTAGACGTGTCTAAAGCAAAGGATCAACAAGGACGAATTAAATTCAAAATGTAAGATACTTGGAAGCACCACGGAAGGAAGGAACTAAACTAGTCTAAGCAAAGGATCGAATACATCCTCCAATTCTTGGATGCACCACAACTAAACTTGTCTAAGCAAAGGATCGAATACATCCTCCAATTCTTGGATGCACCGCCTTTTTCACGTTATAAAAAGTTAAACCGACCGACATTTGTTGTCTACCATATTATCCTCCATTGCCCTTGTACTGTAATTTGTACCCGAGAGAGAAATTAAACACTGTGATTAGCTGAGTTGCAGGGAATTGAAGGAATGGCAGCTGAAGTTGTGCTTACTTTTGCTGCGGAGGGAATACTGAAGAAGGTGCTTTCACTTGCTCAGAAAGAATTCAAATTTGCATGGGGTTTCAAAGCTGAACTCGAAAAGCTTAAAGAGTCATTCACTAAAATTGAACTTTTGTTGAATAATGTTACCGACAAACCACAAGGTATTTAACTTGTATTCATTCTCTAAGCCCGCACACACATGCTACATTGACAAGGTATTTAACTTGTATTCATTCTCTAACAGATCCGCCAATGGAGGCATGGGTGGAGAAACTCAAAGACGTGGCTCATGATGCTGAGGATGTCTTGGATGAACTCGAGTACGAAGGTTATCGGCGTAAAGTCGAAATCCAAAACCATATGAAGAAAAAGGTTCTGAACTTCTTTTCACTCTCCAATCCACTTGCATTTCGTCTTCAAATGGCGCCTAAATTTCAGAAGATCAATGCATCCTTGGTGGATCTCAAGAGTGAAGCATCTCTTCTTGGACTAGTTTCCAAGAATAAAGATGCAACCTCTCGGGGGATTAGATGGGACAGACAAACCAACGCATTCTTTGGCAAAGATGAAATACCCGTTGGAAGGAAAGCTGATGTGTCAAAAATAGTCACAACCTTGACCGACTCCAAATACAATCAAGAAAATCTTGCGGTCATGGCGATTGTGGGTATGGGAGGCCTCGGAAAGACAACGTTGGCCAAGTCAGTTTACAATGAGGATTCGATACACAAGTTTTTTGAAAAAAAAATTTGGATTTGTGTATCTGACACTTTTGACGTCAATATCATCCTACTTCAGATCTTAGAATCTCTTAACTCGGCAAAAGCCCCTTCAAAAGATAACCAGAATGCAATTCTTACAAACCTGCAAGTAGAGTTGAAAGATAAAAGATACTTACTCGTACTTGATGACGTTTGGAACGAAGATAAAGGAAAATGGGAGCATTTGGTGGACTGTTTGTCAAAGCTCAATTCTTCTGGGGGATCCAAAATTATTGTCACTACTCGCAGTGGCAACGTCGCATCAATCGCAGAAAAGCTACTTCCAAGACATGAGCTGGGAAAACTATCAGTGGATGAGTGTTGGTCCATCATGAAAGATAGAGCTTTCCCCAATAGCAGTGCTCATATAGCTCCTGAGTTCCAGAAAATAGGAAGGGAGATTGCTCGAAATTGTGGTGGTGTTCCGTTGGTTGCAAAGGTGAGTCCTATTATTACGTATCATATATAACATGATATTTGCACATATTCTTTACAAATATTTTCATTTATATTATTTGCAAGATGATTGAATTGAGTTCAAATTTTGAGAGTACAATTTGCATAGATTGGTTTTCGAAAGGGAGTAAAAACTTTCATGCACACATTACTTACTCATTAGATGATATACAAAAATGTGGTCTCTCTAAAAGTTTCTTATTGAAAACCAAAATTAGCAACTTATTGATTTGAACTAGGCAGAAAGTGAAAAAAAATTAATGCATTACCCCCAACAAATCAAGAATAAAACGTGTTTTAACTAGTGGGTATTTTGGCAATTTCGTCAAAAGCCATAATTAATGGAAGCTAATATCATTTTGCACATGGCTTAGATTTTGGTTTTTAGGCAAGGGGATTCAAAATTAAGTAAGCAAAAACTTCTTATTTTATACAAGTCCCTGTTTTCTACATTGTTTTAGGATACCTATGAAACACCCTAATCCAATCAACAGATTTTGGGAGACTTCTTGCACAAATAAAAAGTATTGAAGAATGGTAATCATTAAAAACAGTTTCGTAATAATCATATAAAGATCATCTCTATAAAAATTCATTCGTTCGGAGTTCCTTTAATTCTATATGTGCATTGAAGATAACCATAGGTCATGTATTTGACTTCAACTTTTTCATGTGCGTTGAAGATGACCATAGGTCATGTATTTTTTAAATTGTTTTAGGACAACTTGGAAAGTTTGAAACTAGCTAGAAACTGTTTCCTTTCTTTCTTTTAATTTTTTTTTGTCCTGTCTTTTTCTCTTCTTTTTTTTTTTTTTTTTTTTTTTTTAATTAAGCCAACAACATTATTATTAGATGAAATATTTAGTTATGACTAAAGTTATTTCTGCATTGTCTTGGAGACCTTTGAATTTAAATAGAACTATTCCCTCTTTTTCTTTTTTTCATCAACTTTAGTTAACTACGATAACTATAGATCATTATGTGATAGAAACTCTCTAATCCAATCAACAGATTTTGGGAGGCATTTTGCACACTAAAAAAAGCATTGAAGAATGGACGTTGTTTAAAAACAGTAGAATATGGAACAACTTACCGAAAGGAGAAGATGGAATTATGCCCGTCTTGAAGTTGAGTTTTGACAATTTAGAATCACCATCATTGAAGCAATGTTTTGCATATTGCTCAATGTTTGAGAAAGACTTTGAAATTCAAAGAGATAACTTGATTCAACTTTGGATGGCTCAAGGATTACTCCACCCTTCGTCTGGCGAAAGTAAAGATATGGAGGAAATAGGCAATGAATATTTTGATATTCTATTGCAGAGCTCCTTATTTCAAGATGCTAGAATGGATTATCAAGGCATTATTAGCACATGCAAGATGCACGATCGTGTACACGATCTGGCAGAACTTGTGTCCAAATCTGAAAGCTTGATGGGAGACTTATGTGGCAGAGATAATACACTTGAGATTCGACATGTTGCTCGGGTTTCTACTTCTACACTGGAAGATATTCTAGCAAGAAGTCCTTGGAAATTGCGGTCACTGTTTGCCGACAACGGTGAAGTTCCTGCTAACATTCTTCCACGGTTCAAAGCTTTACGCGTCTTGAATTTATGGAATGCTAATATTGAAGAACTTCCAATTTCAGTTGGTAGGCTGAAACACTTAAGGTATCTTGACATTTCTAAAACAAGATTCAAAGCACTCCCCAAATCTGTAGGCAAGCTCTATAACCTTCAGACATTAAGAGCAGTGAATTGTGCCCTTGAAGAGTTTCCGAAAGAACTGCAAAACTTGATCAACCTGAGACATATTTATTTTGATGAGGTTATCAAATTCCCACAGGGGATAGGGCGGCTGACTTGCCTTCAAACATTACGTTACTTTCCGGTGGGTAATGAGATTGGTCGTCGAATTGAAGAGTTGGCTGGCTTGAAACAATTGAAAGGTCAATTAATTGTTTGTAATCTGGAGCACGTAAAGAATGGAGAAGAAGCAAAGAAAGCTAAGTTAGAGGATAAGACGAAAATACGCCATTTAATCTTCCATTGGACAAAAGATAGGTCAACAACTGACAACAACGAGGAGGAAGATGTCCTAGAAGGCCTTCGACCACATCTTGGGTTGGAGAGCTTAACTATTATAAACTTCATGGGCGATAAGTTACCAACGTGGATGATGATGATGAGTGGGTTGAAGAAGATTGAGTTACTTGGATGCGACAAATGTGAAGGAGTCCCACCGCTCGGTCATCTACCCAATCTTACGGAGCTTAATATTAGAGGAATGGCTAACTTGAAATGTGTTGGAGCTGAGTTCTATGGTTATGATCTTGTCCACAATGCAGCCACGACAAGTGAGGAGATAATTACTTTATTTCCAGCGCTAAAAGGATTATATGTTTCTGAATGTGCTAATCTAAATGAATGGATGCAAGCATCGACAACGTCAAGAAAAAAAGTTGTGGTTTTTCCTTGTCTCGAGATGTTGACCGTCAAAAATTGTTCCAAATTGAGAAATGCTCCGAGTCATTTTCCATTTCTCCAAAAGTTGGAGATATCTTCCTGTGATAGCAGAACGCCAATAGAAGAAATAAGCAATGGATTAACAACTCTCACTTCTCTCAAAATAAGTGGTATTAAGGAGCTTACTTGTTTGCCGCCTGGGATTTTGAAGAAGAATAATAATCTCTCATCCTCTGATATAAGTGGTTGCAATGATTTAACTTGTATTACCCAAGATGTAGTCGGTTCTTGCGGTTCTCTTGAAAGATTGTGTATTTGGAGTTGCAAAAAGCTGAGGCATTTGGCGTATGGGCTAGACACTCTCCCTCTCCTTGAGGAACTGACTATCAAGGGATGTCCTAGTCTAGAGTTGATTCAAATTGAACAGGGCATGGCATCTTTACAGAAATTAGAGATTGAAGATTGTGGACGATTGTCACACCTACCAAGTGGGTTAAAGAACTGCACCTCTCTTCAGGAATTGAGTATAAAGGAATGCGATGGATTATTAGGCCCATTGAGTTTATGGGTCTCTCTCGTGGAAGTGAGTATACGGAATTGCAATGGAATATCAGGCCCATTGAGTGTATGGGCCTCTCTCATGGAATTGCAAATTACGAATTGCAACAGTCTGACATCAATTGAAATGAAAGGTAGCGTGTCCCTCACCGCCTCTCTTCAGAAATTGACAATCAGGGATTGCAGTGAATTAGCAAGCTTACCTGCTCTTCCACAACAGTGTCCCTCTCTTCAGGAATTGGAGATATGGGAATGCCCAAAGCTATCATGGTTTGGTGTCAAAAGTGGGAGAGTTGAGGAGGAGGATTGCAATAGTCTTGGACAACTGTGGATATGGAGTTGCCCAAAGATAGCGTCCTTTTGTGCCCAAAGTAGCAGAATTGACGAGGAGGAGTGCATTAGTCTACAATCTACTTCAGACTTGCGCACCATGACCTCCCTTCGACGACTAGAGATTAGAGGATGTGAAAGATTAGAAAGTTGGGTGAGCAGCCTACAATTCCCACTCTCTCTTAAGACTCTGTCAATAGAGGATATGCCTAATTTACACATTCTTCCAAGTTTAGACCACCTCCATTCTCTCCGTACTTTGTCGATTAGAAATTGTGAAAGATTAGGAAGTTGGGTGAGCAGCCTACAATTCCCACTCTCTCTTGAGGATCTGTCAATACGTGGTATGCCTAATTTACACATTCTTCCAAGTTTAGACCACCTCCATTCTCTCCATCATTTGTGGATTGTAAATTGGCGAAACCTAAAATATCTGCCAACGGGGCTACAGTGGCCCACTGGCTTGGAGACATTGATTATCGGTGGGTTTTGGGAGGAGCTCGATTCCTTCCCTGATTTTGAAGTTGGATCATTAATGCATCTTAGAGTGTTAACGTTGTATGGTTGGCCTAAGCTCAAGTCTCTGCCTCAACAAATTCAACACCTCACTTCTCTAACAGAATTGGAGATACGGGGTTTTGAGGGAGTGGAGACTTTGCCAGAATGGTTGGGTAGCCTTACATCCCTTACATGGCTGCGGATTGATGATTGCAAGAATCTGAAGAATTTACCAAGTGTCCAAGCTATGCAACGCCTCACCAAATTACAAAATCTATTAATTTTTGGATGTCATCCCCTTTTAGAGGAAAGATGCAGGAGGGACAGCGGCACAGATTGGCCTAAGATTTCTCACATTCCAAATATCTACAGTAAGTTTTTTAAATTATTGAAATCAAATTATAGAGCTAACGTTTCTACAATAGTACTACACTCAAATTTAAACTAGTATAACATAATTTGTTTATCCTTCTCCCTCTTCTTTTAAATGATCAGTATTGTGAGACAAGAGTTGGATTGAAGCTATGCAACGCCTTGCGATACTACAACAAATGTGTATTGGGAAAACCAAATTTCATGGTGTGCAAGGCCACACTTCTCCGTGATTACTTGTATTCCAATTTTATGTACAAACGACTCCAAATGGCTCAAACTCTCGCATTGAAATTAAGTCATGTAAGATTTTCAAACCCATACCTCCTCTTCTCTTCTACTTCTAATTCATCAACACCTTCTACTGTTGACTTCTGACTTACTATATATGTTGTGTGTTTCCCAGTGCCATCTATATTTCTTTTGGTATGCTGTGGCGTTTTTCATGATGCTCGATAGCTGTAAACTGACTCCAGGTACTGATGCACACGATATTAATTCTCTCGCTCTACCTTCATTTCTCAATAATATACCTCTTTTTATAGGCCTTGGGCATTCTCCTTTACATGTTATCTTTCTTAATTCCGGCAACATCAATCAGTATTTTAACTTTCTTTAGTTCACCTGTGTGAGTACTGAACCACTAGCTTGATCACCCATCACGATATTGAATCTTGTTTAATCACACACTGCCAGCACCCAACTAGTGTTAGATGAGTAATGCCAATAATTGTCATCGTGTAAAACCATGTTCATATAATATTTAGAACTACTGCAATTACCTTCTGTTTGTTATTGTTATCCTTATGAAGATTTTGGACTGATATTTTTATGGTTACTTGTGATTTATGAACAGATTTTCGAATCGTATAAACAGTGATTTGAATTTGGTTGATTTATTTATCTCTATTTCATATCCCTTGACTAACTTGATGAAATGTCAAATACCCCATTATTGCAAAAATTAGGTAAAAGAATCTTCAATTACTCAATAATTTTCAAGCCTGCAATTCCCACTCTCTCTTGAGACGCTGACAATAAGAGACATCGCGAATTTAGAGAGTCTTCCAAGTTTAGACAGCCTCCATTCTCTCCGTTATTTGGAAATCGGTGGGTTCTGGGAGGAGCTCAAGTCTCTGCCTCAACAAATTCAACACCTCACTTCTCCTTTTTAAATCATACAGCAGTTGAATCGATGGTAGGCTGTACCTTACCAAATTTCATGGTGCGCAAGGCCACAGTTCTCCAAGCTTATTTCTATTCCAGTTGTATGTACAAACGACTCCACAGGGCTCCAACTTCTGCATTGAAATTAATCCATGTAAGCTTTTCAAATGCGTACCTTCTCTTCTCTTCTAAATGCTTAGTAGTGTTGACTTCTGACTTACTATATATTTTATGTGTTTCCCAGTGGCATCTATATTTCTTTTGGCATGCTGTGGTGTTTTTCAGGATGCTTCATTGGTGCAAACTGAGTCCAGGTACTGATGCACAAAATATTAATTTTCTCGATCTACCTTCCTTTCTCAATGATATACCTTTAAGTTACAGTCCATATCAAGCTAGCAAGCCTCTTCTAGTGGTACCATGTGGGCATTCTCTTTTACATGTTATCTTTCTTAGTTTCGGCAACATAAGTTCGGTATATGTTTACGTTATTTAGTTCATCTGTATGAGTGCTGAACTGCAAGCTTGAATATCCATCATAGTATTGAATCTTGTTTAATCACACAGTGCCAGCGCCCAAGTAGTGTTAGATGAGTAATGCCAAGATTTGTAGTCATGTAAAACCATGTTCATATAATATATAGAATTACTGCAATTGCTTTTTGTTTGTTGTTATCCTTATGTAGATTTTGGGCTGATATAATTTATGGTTACTTGTGATTTATGAACAATGATTTGAATACCTGCATTTTTGCAGAAATTAGGTAAAAGAATCTTCAGTTGCTATGCTATATGATATTTCCAAGCATTGTACTATCAGTTGAAAAGTTTAAATCTGCTAGAAGGTCTGCAATAATGCAAGAAATTGAAAAAAAAAAAGAAAAAAAAAGGCCATTGGCAGGTTCTGGGAGGAGCTCAATTTCTATCCTGATGTTCAAGTTGGATCACTGGAACTTGAATCGTTACATTTGAACAGGTGGCCATTGCTCAAGTCTCTGCCTCATCAAATTCAACACTTCACTTCTTTAACTGCTTTATGTATCGACTATTTGAGGGAGTGAAGGCTTTACCAAAGTGGTTGGGTCAAAGCCATGCGACACCTCGCCAATTTACTTCGCACTGAACTAAGCAACGTAAGTTTTTCAGACTCCCACCCCCTTTTCTCTTCTAGTAATTAAGTTAACTTAATATACATATGCTGTGCTTTCCAATGGCATATATAATTCTGTTGGCATACTATGGTGTTTTTTCAGGACGCTCTTACTCGAATGTGCAGTAGGTGCAAGCAGAGTCTAGGTACGGATGCACAAGATATGTTTTCCCAGCAATGTGGTGTTTGTTGTTTTACTTGGAGATATTAGTTCATACTTTCATCCATTGCAAGCTAATGATTTTTTATCCTGATCACAATGGTAGTGGTAGATTTATCACATTTGTTGCTTGCTTCCATCTCCTGCAGTTTGCTTATTCTATTGGTGCCTGCACCATGAGGAAAATTGTTTATAATATCCCGAGACTTGTTTTTAGGTTAACGATGTTAATATAATTATAGAACGGCTGTAATTGCTTTCTTATGAAGATTTTAGACTGAGAATTTTGGGGCTACTTGTAATTTATGAATCATATGCACAATGATTTGAATTCTGTTGATTTTGTGTCTGTAATTGATATCGCTTGAGTAACTTGATGACTGTTGAGTACCAATTTTATTGCTGAAATTATCAAGAGTGATATTATTATGAGAGTAGCCATATGAAATGTTCATTTTGCAGCAAGCTCATTGAACTTTGATATGACTCATTCCAGTCTTCAAGGGCTTTTTTCGTTCATGGAACTCACCATGCCTCAATGGTGGCAGGGTATGCTGTTGAGGATGTAAATTTCTACCGGATAGGAAACGAAAATGCTAGAGGAGAGGTATTCATGCTGCCAAAATTGCAACTTACACAGTATGCAAGCTTTTCTACTGCGGTCATATCAGGCTCTCTGTTTTACTGTACAGAATTAGTTTGAAAGTTAATACTTATAATAAATTTTTTTTCCCTGCAGCTTCTACTTGCTGTTGGCACTAAGTTGGATCATGTAATTTCTCAAATGTCTCGTGGGGATGCTGAGAAATATACGATGCCAACGAATTTGGACTTAATTGTTCATCCTTCAGCGGATTATCCTTCGTTCCACAGGCCCAGACTTGTTTCCCTTTGTGATTTTAATTCAGCAACTCTTCTCAACTGGCATTTTCTTCGTTAGCTTGGATTGACAATCGAGAGTTACAACTTCCGACGAACCAGAGGACCTGTGGAGTTTCTCGATTAGTGGCATTGTGAATCTGAAAGTGTTGAACCATTTTCAATTTTTTTGTTTCTCACCAATTTCTTTTCAACTGGATTGTTTTTTCAATATGTTAGAAGGATTGAAATTTGTTGTCTATAATTTTCTTAAGTTGTTTTGGTATAATATTTGTAAGGAGAGCATTGGGATTCCGATCAAAACACTTGCATGGATTCTCCCAACGTATAATCACGATAGAAATTTTATAATCCCGATTGTTCAATTTTTGTATCATATTAATGATAAACCGTCCATTTATGTCATCTGACATTGGAGAGTGAGGATAGTTGCAAGATGCGAGCAGTCGATATTGGTGCAATAAAGCTAACATCTTCTGTAAATAGTGAAGAATTTAACAGAGATGGAGATTATATCATCGTAACAAAATCAAAGAGAGGCAAGGATGCAATATAGATCTCTCAAGACAAATAGTTCAAAGAACAGAGTTCTTGTGATATTGAATATAACTGAAAGACGTTACGCAAAATATGAAATACAACTCCAATAGAAGTTTGCCCAAAATTATAACATCTTAAACACAAAATCCAGTAAACGGAAATCATAACAAAAACGGAGTTTGGATTACACGAATACAATTCCTAGCGGAAGTTCGATTACATGAAATCAGTTCACAGCAGCATCAATGAATGCTCCACCAGGACGACGCAACGCCAAAGATCCATGGCATCCCAAGAGCTGCAAACACAACAAATGGATCACTAATTCGTACAAAGAAATAGAGGAGAAAACCAAACTTAATTCCAGCAATTAACTGTAAAACAAAACATGCTAAATCGGAAGAAATGAACTAACCTTGGCATTGACACCATCAGGTACAATTCGTCCCTCAGACTTCAACCTCACATAGTCAGCTCTGCTGAATTTGGTGAATCCCCTGACAAGTTACAAAGTTGCAACATAAGGTTCAATTCTAAACATTTCATCAACATAAACGACCCGAAATCAACGACCGAAGCCATGGAAGCATTCCAGTTTGAATTCATAATCACTAGTAGATATCAAACTACTCGAATTCGAAACACATTATCTACAATGCCATGAATCAAACCACACCAACTTGAAGCATAATAAGGTCAAATTCTACAGAACCCATGATACAAAACAATCAAAAACATAATTTGCGTTCTGGGTTTTGAGTTTTAGAGTTCACAATCCAAAATTAAACGATTACAGTCATAAATTTCAACAAAAACATGATAAATGTCAATATTACAACATAATACGGTTTATCTGTACCCTACTTACGACAAGAGAAAGTTTCAATTCTACACAACTCAAGAGAAATTACAACATACAAATAAAAAATTAAATCTTGGGTTTAAGTTTATAAGCTCAAAAAAAAAAAACCAGAGGTGATAATTCATACCATTTCCTGCTCTCAATGATCTTTTGGCGGCCCGGAAACTTGAACTTGGCACGGCGGAGGGCCTCAGCAGCGTGGCTTTTGTTGCTTTCCTTGCAACGAACAGAGAGCAGCACCTGCCCAATAGCAACCCTAGCGCAGGTCCCGAGCGGCTTCCCGAAAGCTCCGCGCATACCAGTCTGAAGCCTATCGGCTCCGGCGCACGAAAGCATCTTGTTGATTCGGAGGACATGGAAGGGGTGAACCCTAACCCTCAGGTGGAACGTATCTTTTCCGGCGAACTTGGTCATGTACTTGTTGCAGGCGATTCGCGCCGCCTCGAGAGCCTCGCTCGAAACGTTTTCCTTCTCCCAGGAGACGAGGTGAATGCAGAAGGGGAACTCGTCGACGCCCTTCTTCTTCATGCCGACATCGTAGATTCGGATCTTGGGGTCGGGCACACCGCGGCAGAAGCGGGATTTCGGGTAGGGTTTGTTCTTAATCTGGCGGTAGCATCTGGCGGGTCTTCTCCCCATGGCAGCAGCAGCGGCTGGTTTTCAAAACCCTAGATTTTCTGGACGGGGAAGAAAGAAGGAGCAGGTAGAAGATGAAATGCGGGTTTGGCGTTTGTATATATAGTCTCTGAAATCGGATGCCCTAAGGCGATGGTGGAGCATGTGCGTATGGGCTTGCGTCATGGGAACCTTGGGTCTGCTGGTCGGTGGATTTAGCCCAAATCAATGTTTTGGGTTGCTTGTTGGACCTGACTCATGTTCTTCAGGCTTTGAATCTATCACGCGTTTTAACTTTCAACCACGCGTTCGTTATCAACAAGCAAAGAAGCCTATGAAGAGACGTAATGTCTATCAGGTCTACAGCTCGGCTAAAGTGTTTTCTAACCACTTTTAGTCGAGTGGTGCCCTCAGTACATGTCGATCCGTGCACTTCCTGTCGATCCATGCAACAAAACCATGCAAGTAGCTGTGATCGAATGTCACTTCCTCTGCACATGTCGATTAGACAGTGGAGAAGTGGCTTTTATGTCATGCTTAAGTGTTAGGCCCTTTAAATGATAGGACAGTGGGAGATTTAAGAGCCCTTGATTTTTGGGGCTCACTAAGACCTCTATAAAGCAAATCGAGTCCACCAGAATAAAACTACACACTATTGTAGACATCTCTTATAATTCACATTAAAGATATATCAGACCACTACAACCAAGCTCACCAAGGATCAGATTATCGGTAACGTAATTCTCTTCCCAATGTTGAAAGATATCTCAAATTCGAATAGTTTTTCACGTTTAATTAAAACAAATAGATATGTCAATTGAAAACTTTGTAATATGATAATTAACTTTTCAACTCATTAATAATTTAATTAGTCTATTGTAATTTGTCTGTCTATTGTTCATTTGAGGATAGGTTTACTGTTTGTGCAGGACCCTTTTTTCCGCAGACCAGGTTGAAGGCCCCGGTAAGGTTTTTATCGAGGCTCATTGAGCACACTATCCTCAGTTTGTACATATTCTATGTTGCTTAATGAATATCGTACATTCTTCAAAAAAAAAAAAATAATAACTTTTCAATTCATTAATGATTTAATTAGTATTCGTACAGTCAACTTTGAATGAACAAAAAAATCAACAAAAACCTTCAAAACAGGCATCTGATCAACAAAAACACTATTTTACAGCCAAGATCCTAAAAAAAAAAATTTCCTTCTAGTAAAACATGATCTTTAGGAGGGCCAAATCCTCTGCTAACGGAAGTAACCTGTCCCGGACACCGTGAGCATTTTTGTTAGGAGGCACATATTTGCCATGTCCAGACGTAGGACGTTTATGATCGGTAGAATTCCCACACGACGAGCCCTGATATGATTTAATTTTTAGTTGCCAGAGAGGCCGTTCGCTTGGCTACCGACATTGGAAATTAGTTAAGATCGCTTGGTGCTTTGTGTGCTTGTCAAGTCCGGGGAATTTCCAATACAGTGACACATAGATTGACCAGGTTAGCCTTGTATTTTTATACCGACTTTTTTGAAGATTGAAATCTCTCTCAGTTCTCTTAATAAAATCGGTATTATTTCTCTTGAAAAATCTTCTTATAACTGTTCATTGTAACTGGGCGCCAACCACCGCCTCCTCACCGGCTGCCTCCCCTAGCGCCGCCCTTCCCTCTCTGTTTCTCCTCTTCCCTCGTTCCCTTGCAAACTCAACGATAATCATATCCGCATTTTGCATACTCAACTTCAACAACTGTTTTGACTGCTAAAGTATACTGGTTTTACAACAAAAGGATCAAAATATGTACTCATCTACCTCTCAACCCTTACAAAACCAACTGCAATAAGAAAGGATGCGGCTATGGTTCTCTCTACGGTTGCTATCTTGGCGTAATTGTAGGTACGACTCCGCTAACAAGGTCGCTGCCGGAGACATCTGAAGAGACGTAAGGATGCCTCGCTGCATTGGATGAGGATGGTGGAGTCACTACCTTTCCACCGCTACCATCGGTCACTGATTCCGTTGTTTTGCTGTCAGACTCCGGCACCATAAACCATATGTTTTCGAGTTCCCGAACTACCTCTGCCATTGAGGGCCTCGCGTCTGTATCATCTTCGCAGCACCTGAGAGCCAAACTCAAGAACTTTTCCACACACTCGGAAGGATAAGACCCCATTCTTCCATCAATTACTGAGAAGATCATACCGGATTGGAATGCAATGTTTACCTGAAGTGCATGAAAACTTGTAAATAACACTAAAACCGGTGCAGCTAGTCGGTCACAGGGACTAAATAGCATTAACAATACGCGATCTTAGCTTGACAAAGAAGTTATATTCTTACATGCAAAGCATAGAAGACGGTTTATATATATAGTTATCCAAAACGGTCTGTAATTAGGTTCGAGTAGTTACCTCTCGAACAATGTTTTTGCCATGTGAGATTGGCTGCATCCCTGTCAAGAGCTCCAAAAACACGACACCGAGGCTATAAACATCGCTCTTATCCGTTAGCTTATGAGTTAAGAAATACTCTGGATCAAGGTAACCCTGAAAAATAAATTCAAATAATAAGAGAGTTTTCAATTTGTATTGCTGTTAATTAATAATTTGGTAAGAACAATGCTTATGGGTCTTACCGGTGTCCCCTTCACTACTGTGGATACATGAGCAGGCACAGTCCCTTCGAAATCTGGAACTGGGGCAAGTCGGGAAAGTCCAAAATCAGCAACCTTTGCAATAAACTTGGAGTCCAATAATATATTGCTGGCCTTGATATCCCGATGAAATATCGGAGGGTTGGCTTCTGTATGGAGGTATAGGATGCCCTTGGCTGATCCTAGGGCAATTCTTAATCTCATCTCAAAACCCAGCGGTTCTTTAGACCTAGCTGCTAAGACACGTCACAATCATATGTTAAAGCTTGTCGAATGGCATGTTAATCGAAGTCCCTATTGTAAATTCTTAGTCAAACATTTACGAGGAGTAAATTACTCTGCCAAAATTCAGAGAGAAATGAAGTAAGAACCAAAGACAGTAAAAACTAGAATGTTAGGTTTACCCGAAAGGTGATCCCTTAGAGTTCCGTTGGACATGAACTCATAAACCAACATCTGCGCGCACAAAAATAACATCAAGTTTGTCCCAAATAAATTTGTTGGTTCCAACATAAAGAAAAGAGAGCAAGAAGAGGAGATAAAGTGGCAATAAGTGCCTCTGCCTCGTACGTTCTGGTTTTGATTTCTTTCATTCGTTTTCCATTACTAAATGATATATATAATTTGATATTATGGATTTCGTTTCCCTAGCTCTTCTAGAGTTAGCATTCATTTCCAATTTCTAAGTAGATGAAAAGTATTTCCTGATGCAGTTTATATTGACCACATTACAGACGGAATTTGATAGACAAACATGGAGATGACTACACCTTTTTCGTTTGGAATGAATAAATCGTCTGAAGAAAATGTAGCAGAAATACATTCAGAAAGGATAAGCAAAAGTACCTGTTCCCCTTCTTCATCACAATACCCGACTAAGGACACGAGATTCCTATGATGTAAGGGTGACAATAATTCTATTTCTGTTAGAAACTCCTTCTCGCCCTGTAATGATCCCTCTTGTGCACGTTTTATGGCCACAACTGTTCCGTCAGCAAGGGTGCCTTTATAAACCTTTCCATAACCTCCTTGTCCAATTTGAGCAGAGCTGTTAAACTTGTCTGTAGCAGTGGACATTTCTCCATAAGTAAAAGCCTTGACACCTTCAATTTTAACGGAGCTCTTGGATGCTGCGGATAAACAAAGGCACAATGTTAAAAACGAAATTGTTTAGTCCAAGACGTGATGCGCCTGCCCAATCTTATTAGATTCAATTGAGTGTAGGGCTTCTCAGGATTCATAAGCCCTATGGAATTTATCATTTATGCTAATAACCTTTCGCCTTATGATAGTAAGATACTCACTGTGACGTCTTCTTGAAATTGCATGGCGGTCCTTCAAATGTTTTCTGAATATAAGAAGAGAAACAATTGCAGATAATGCGACGGCACCAGCAATAGTCCCTAATATTATGCCCGCCAGAGCGCCCTTGCCTAGACCGGAATTTGAAGAGAGGGCAACCACTGTGACATCAATAAGAACCATGAGATCAACAGATTGAAATCAGCAAACAGTTTCACATCATAGATACATGAATGAACAGATGAATGTATTAACTAATGCATATTTGATAAATGAACCCGTTCACTACAGAATGTATTCAATTCTATTATCCTATAATTTTAAAATGCACAGCATCGGAATTAAATGTAATTTCAACAGGAAGGCAACAAAAGAAAAAGTAGTTAGGTCTGATTAAACCGGACACCCGGCACAAGCTACTGAACTGTGATAAGAATAGTCAAGCTAAGCAAACATAAGCCCCCCACTATTCCGAATTATCCCACTTCTCCGACAAATTCATGTAGAAAATGAAACATATAAAAAATAAGGTTCTTGAGACAAACCATCCTTGTAAGGCCCCAGTAGAATGAAGCCGAGAAGTTCATAGGGTCCAAATACATCACTGTCAGGAATTTTCCATGCTGTGAACATGGTCATGATTCTTTTAACTTCACTTTTATTGAAAGTATGGGAATTATTGGCCTTATCAACATATACAGGAAAAAGCTTCAGAGAAATTCTCAGTCGAGGTCCCTTTTCCCATACAAATGAAGTAATGTCCAGCTGATCGAGATCTAATTTGAGACCAGAAGTAAGATACCACTCAAATGTACTTTTGTATGGGCGAAAATCTGTGAATCCGGGACTTTTCAACCGATACTCAACAAGTAGAGGAACAGCACAAAAACAAGCTACAGGAAGATATTCGAAAGGGGGTGGGCATGCTTGACTCAAACAGTTGGCAGTGGAGTTAATCGAAATCTGACTGTCATTTTCGTCACCACTTTCGGTCCCACAGAATTTATCAAGGCTGGCATCTGAGCAGAGCGGATTTCCCCGAAGCCTGAACAACAGTAATCAGAAGAGAAAGATTAATGAAGTTTTTCATTACAGTGCTAAATATTTGTTATATTGTTAACTTGCACTTAGAGATATGTTAACATAGAACAAAGTCCAGAAGCAAACCCGACAGTGACATTTTGCGGAACTTCTGTACTGCCGTTTACACTTGTAAGGTCATTGTTCTGCAACTCCCTGCAACATCAGAAGCCACATTACACTTGTTAACCAAATTTATAAACAGCGGCATCCTAACACCAGAAAGTGTAAATTCACACACACACACAACCCACTGGGCCACTCTCTCTTCACCAACAGAAGTAACAATTTTCTCACTCCAGTTCTTACAAGATTAGTCTTTCTGTCGCGTTGAGTTTCCTGTTTTGCCAAAGCGCTGCTGGAACGGAGCCACTCAATGAATTGTTTGCTATAGACCTGCCATGAGAAACAAATTTTCTCACTTTACTTCATAACATAGTTTTTATTATTGGCAATGCTAAAACATTTGATAACATCTTAAAGAAAATAACTTCAAACTCTTCCTATTTACAAAGTAAGATAGACGGAAGCTCGAATTTGAGCTAAACAAAGATTGATCAACAATATCACTAAATAATCCAAAACATCAAAAGAGCAGTTTGAAGTGGCTCACAATCTCTGAAGATTACGAAGATTTGAAAAGTTGCCAGGAATTCTTCCGGTCAGAGTGTTGTTAGATAAATTGCTGCACACAAAGTTCATACTTTGAATATTAAAAATCCATGTAATCCTTTTACAATTAATTATATGATCTCTAAAGCGTAACACTGCTTTTTAGAGAACATTTAACAAGAAAATCCTGCTAAACGTTAAATATAATACATATGGGCATATCATTTGCAAGGTAAATAGCGTCTTACATCGTCGTGATTTGATCAGAGAGTTTACCCAGAGGCAAGGATCCATTTAGCTGATTTGAGCTTAGATCTCTGAAAATTGGTATGAATAAATAACGAATTACTTAAGATACTGTTGAAACATAATGTACATTATATTCCAAGAATTTAGAAAAGCCAGAAAATCACTAAAAATAATAGGGTATGAAGTGACACTTCTTGAATGAACTTACACATAACCGAGGTTTGGAATCCTACTCAAATCAGGAATAGGCCCTTGTAAGTTGCAGTTCCTCAAACTCCTGAAAGAAACAACAAAAACACAAAGACATTCAATCTTGACATGATTCATTGTGTTAAATGTTAAGAGCTACTTCTCGATTGTCATTCCAAACCAGCACCATCACCTAATGTGATATAACATCAGATAGAAACGGGAGATGTTCCCCGCACAGTGGTTGGAAATATGTTTTTCCCAACAAAAACTATAATTCCCTCTATTTGTTGCTATGATTAATTACAAATCTTTTAGATTTTCATCTCCGTAGTTGGGGCTTTAAATCCGATGTATGAATAAACAGAGATTCTAGTCCTTAGATCACACACTTTTACCTTTAAACTTACTAAAAGACAGAGAATCAGAAGAAGAACTTACAACTTCAACAGTTTAGACATGTTGCTATACGTATCTGGAATTGTAGTCCCATCAAAGTTGTTGTTGTCAACTTGACTGCAAAACAAATAAGATTATAGGGCTAAGAAGCTTGATACGGGATTGCATCCCTCAAATTATGTCATAGAAAAAGGAAAGTCCAGAGAATTGTTCCCAACAGTACGAAAATTCAAGAAGGGAAAGGATGAAAACATAATTAAGGCACAAATTATGTCCCGAAAAATAAGAAAACATACAGTATTAATAAGTTTGGCAACTCCGAGAACTCTGGCGGAAGATACCCAGATAAGTTGTTGTTGTCAAGAAGACTGCAAAAAGTCCGATACATTTATTCAACTCAAGATGGCCGTACAGAGAAATGAAGAGGGCAAAATGAAACTAATGAACCAAGTTGAAGATTCTGAATGTTTCCAGCGTACTACTTACAAGTGGACAAGACTTGGTAATTTGGAAAGCTCAGGTGGAATTTGCCCGCTAATCGAATTGTTGTTCATGTGACTGCCCAAAACGGAAAAGATGTGAAACATAAGAAAGACAGAACTATAACAAACACAAGATAATATTACACTTTTTAAACTAAAGCAGCATTTGAAAAAACCCTTACAAATGCTTTGTCTTGTTCAAATTTGCAAATGATTTTGGTAATGGTCCTGATATTTGGTTCTGGTCGATTTGTATTCTGTCCAATTTTGGAAAATAACCGAGCTCTTCGGGCAAGGGACCTGATAATTTGTTTCCATTGAGGAGCCTGTAAACGCAGAATATTTGATGTATAATGAAAGTTATGAAATTTAGCAACGATAAGTTATCATAAATTGAGGTATACTTTGAATAATTGATTCAAATATTGGGAGTATCTCATAAACAATAAAACCTACATATGTGTTCTTGCTTTCTAATGCTGTCAACATAAAACATTACCATGTGATGAAAATGTACGTTCGGCGATTCAGTCTAACCAAATTTTGCCAAAAAGTCAAAACAGCTTAACTTACAAAAGTTCCAAGGTTGTTATGTTGCCAATCTCCTTCGGTATACTTCCACTCATGTTGTTCCACATAAAATCCCTATCAGAAGAATAGATGGAGGAATATGGATCAGAAGAGAAAATCATACCCATCATATTAAGGAGAATAACAAATTTCCCAGAACACTGAGAAGAGATTGTCCAAGAATTTAAAGCTTCTTTCAAGGTATGTGGTGCCGTACAATATTTTCATATAAGATAAGCTGCCAAGCTCTGGCGATAAACTTCCTGACAGATTCATATTTAGTAGTTGCCTGCATTAAAGAAGGAAAACTTGTCATCATAGCCAAAGTCTACTTGAAGTTTAAAAGTTCAACATGTTTTTGACGGTAACAAAATATAATTTTCATGTCACACAAGACATTCAAACATTACTTGATTCTGTAAACCCTAGATGACTACTGATTGATCTTAGGAACAGGGTCGACTTGGCAGATTTTCTTATTTCGTTTAGATATTTCTACGAAGTTCATAATTGAATCACCTACAAGCAGGGAGTTTTTTTCATTGAAACCGCTCAGAACCAGAAAAATGAAAATGAAATCTTTCCATGAATGGAGGAAAGAATGAAACAAGAACAGGCAAAGGTGAAAGGGGATACTCCGTTTAGTCACCAATCATGCAAAGTATAAATGAGAATCAGAAAGATTAAAATATACAATTCTTGAACATGATGATAGCCATCATCTAATGCTGTGTTGTAGCAAAGCACTCCTGTCCAGTTTGCTGTACATGGGTCTCCTCGATTCCAGTTGCTCAGATTCTTGTTGGGATCAACCAAACTTCTCTTGATGGCCTGCAGCGCCGTCACTGCAATCCAACACAAATGATGATCCTTACTGATTAACACAGCCAAACTAAATTTTTCTAAAAAGACCAAGTATGAGGATATCCAAATCAAAAAACAAGGCACTTTCATAATCATGCTATACATCAGAAATGAGTCCAAAAATCACAAATGTTATTATTGGAGTGCATGAATCTGCTGGAAGTGGACATAAACATCAATCCCTAGAAGACAGTAAACGTGAAACAGGTCACTTATTTGTCAAATGAAGTTACAAATTCCTGAAGAACTTCTAAATCGATTTCACATCATAACAACTGTACTCAAGCATTCCCTATACTAGAAAAAAAGCCGAGCTTCAAAAACATAAGCAAAATCACCTTCTGCAGGGTGGGTGATACCAAGATCTTGTGCTCCAGCTCGTAGCGAAGACCAGCACAAGAACATGCAGAAAACCCATGCATATGTCCAAACTGTTGATGGATACATCCCGAGATCGCAAGAATCACTACAATTCCAACCTACCCTTTACAACACAATAGCAGAATTTTATGCAGAGCTGGAATAGTCCCCCTGATATCAAACACCAAGCACAAAAAAGATTGCAAATTGAATTAGAAAGCAACCGAATATGCTGAAATAGTGTGCCTAACAACTGAACTGAATCCTCAAGTCCTCAAGCAATTTAACACTAAAACCAATGAGCTCCAACCACTTCAAAACAAAACATATAAGAATCTAAAGTGAAAACTCATACGGCAGACAGCTGGGAGACGAAATAAAGAAAACCCAATTGCCAGAAACTCACAGAAGCATAGAAAAATGTAGATATTGATAGCTTTGAAATTTATAAAGAAGTGATGCAAAAAGAGAGAAGCTTTTGGTTTTGGATTGAATTTGATTTGAATATACTACCAACTACGAGAAGATTCAAATAATAGCATGAAAATAATACATAAATGGCACCTGGGAGTTGGTTTGGTATTTTTCTGACCAGGTCTCCATAACTAATGCTGGATAGATGATCGAAGTCGGTGATGACGATGATACAGCCCATCGTTTTCTTTTGCTTTTTTTTATTGGAAAAAAATAACAATTTGGTGAAATATTTTGTATACAAAAATGAAAAAATGAAAAGGGAGTTAGGGTGTTGATGGGAGTTTGAAATTTTATGCAGCCAATTGGTGGTGGTGGGGTGGGGGGGTGACAAGAAACTAACGTCTGAGAAAACGGCCAACTACCTAATGAGCGCCGGGAACAGACTTTTTTGTGACCGTTCTACGTCGGCGCCCGATATTGTTTCTCACCACATGAATTCAATTTTGGATGGTGAAAACTTTAACAATGTATCTAGAGCATGTTTACCAGCTTCAAACGTGAATAAGAAGAGATTAAAACGAACATCAATTGGAGTTACAAAGAGATCAAAGTTTTCGTTGAAGCGTTTACTAATTATCTATCGCGAATTAATTAGTTCAAGAGATTCAAACCTAAGACATTTTACTTACAAAATAATAATAATAAAAATTATCATTAAACTGTAATACTAAACGATTAATGATCTCACCAACTTGATTAGCTGATATGTAATTTTCGATAAAGCGTTTACTATAAATTATCACGAATCAATTGTATGGAACTCGTAATTCGAGTTATTTGAACCTTAAACTTTTCACCTCACAAATAAAAATGAATATTATTATACTGTATTACTAATAGATGATTGCTGTTACTGACTTGATTAGCTGATAAGTAAAAGATATTTGTAAAACACTAAGCCATTAATTATTAATATTGCAAGAATAATCATCATAACTATTGCAGGAATAATCAATATGGAGTAATATTATATTTTTTATACCACGTCATTAATAGACGTTGGATCCACCAATATTAAATAGATAAAGATGTTAACCTAGTAGCAAGTGAGAACACATATAATTCCGTCAACCAGCACGTTTTTACATGACATCTGTGTTGTCTATTTAGTCCGAACCTTAAAAATATTTTCATGAATAAATAAATAAAAAATGTGCTCTTCACACTAATCAGTGGAAAAAAAAAATCCTGCTGCTTGTCTGCAATTCAATCACACGCAACAATATTTCCAAAATATTATTTAAAGAAAAAAAATACCCAAACGGCAGTGGTGAAAGCGAGGGCATGGAACATGAAGTCAAATTTAGATAGGATTTTAGGGTAAAGTAAGTTGGAGTAGTGGATGAGTTTAGACTTTAGACACATCATTTTACCATCAAAGTTGGATTTGGTGCAAATATCAAATTCTGGCCCAATATCATCATCAACATTTTGAATAATTACATTAACGTGTTTTAAATTGAAAGATATATTTTATTGGAATTTGCGAGAACACCGAGCGAGAAAAGTAATATGTTAAGATTATGATAAAATATTGTAGACGTGATCGAAGTCGCAGTTGTGTCATTTCCCTTCCCTTACGTAAAATCTACAAGTTGTATGCAATTTTTTTAAAATTCTTCGTATTGGCCTTCTTGGGAAGCAAAGCCTTGTTCCACCAAAAATACATAGTAAATTCTTAAAATTTGCTCAAGCGGCAAAGGAAAGTGAAGTGATATGTTTGAATTATGATACATGTAGGCACGGACGAAGCTGCAAAGGCACGTGTGCATGAAGCAGCTGCATCATTCCCCCCCCCCCCTCTTTCTCCTCTCCCATCACCACTACCGCCGCCGCCGCCATTTTAGCGACTTTATTGAAGTGTCGGCAAACTCTACAAAGTTATATGGATTTTTTTATAAAAAAAAATTCTTAGCATCGACCTTCACAGGTGGCAGAGTTTCGCTCCGACACTAAATTAGGGTTCAATTTTCTTCAGTGTGATAAAAAGTTGCAAAAAATCATCCAATTTCCTTAAATTAGGTAAACCTTAATTAATGCATGTGGACCTTCAAGCTTTTAATCATGCATAATTACAAGGAGATAGAGTTAAATGGAACCCTCCCACCTTTAAAGAAGGAATATGAACATCTGCCTACCTCATCACATTTTGACTCTTGCACAAGTTATTCGCTGCAAAACGAGCCAAAGAGGCAACCAAATATTTCCACACTACCTTTTGTTTGGAAAGTAATGTTATGAAAGGTAGTTTGCTCGCTTGACCAAAGAGAAAGATTGAAATAGTCAAGAACAAAGAAAACCTTTTAAGTAGACAAAAACTCTTTAAATCTAGATAATTTAACCAAATATCCAATCCTTCAATGGCGGGGGATAGCAACCAAAGGAGCCACTTGCAAAGGGTTGAAAGGGGACATATGCCATCAAATCGGATGTGATATGCCATCGAGTCGGATGTGAACAAATTCCTTAAATCCGCTCTTAGAGTTCAAGAAAAAAAAACAGATATATATCTTTCTTAAACATCTTATACTTTTGTTTTTTATTTTTACATTTTAGCTTGCATCATACAGAAATTTCAAAATCATGTGATCATGTAGCTATCAAATTATTAATTTGAAAGGATGCGTGGCCGTCTAATTGGAACTCGTACCATTCACCAATCTCATTCTATAAGCTTGACGACCCCCCAAAAAAAAAAAAAAAAAAAAGGAAAGAAGAAACTCCCATGTATTGGGCCTTGGGACCAATGGGCTAATCCAATATTTTGAATGGACTAGGCCAATCCTTATGCATGATGAGTAAGACTGGTCTTTTTTATCGATTGAATATCTGCTTGAGACTGTTTTATATGAAGTACTTACGCTTATAAGCACTTTTACTGGGGAAAAAAAACTTTTAATAGAAGAAAAATGTTAGAAAGATCACATTTGATAACACACATGTGAACCGCTTCTCTAAAAACTTTTAACCATCATCCGCCTAACGTTGGGAAGCTGGCTAATTTTCCTTTTAGGATCAAGCATGAAACAAGAAGGACCTACCTTTCTAAAAAATACACTTCACGACTCATGCCATTTTGTTTTCTCAAACAAAACTAGAAAAGTAGGTTTGATTTCAGTCCCCAAATTCGTTACACATCAACATTCATCGCCAACGGAGAAGGGGACCAACCTCTTTGCTTTCCCACAAGAAGTTGCAACTAATTAGCAAATCCCACGACAGATGTTGCCCCCACATGCAAAAGCCATCAACTTCGAGTAATCACTTCAGATTTGAACGCCCTTCCATATGCATTTGTTCACCATTAACCCAGGCAGCTTTCGCCTTGTAAAGCTCATTTGTAGCTCTCAATTTAATGTCATATGCATGCATGTAGTTGTAAATTAGACGCAAACCACTCGTAATAAGTAAATTTAAACAAGTTACATGTAAATGTTTGAATGCATTTGGATTTACAACTTATTTCGCTCGTAGCTCACAATTGTTTTGTTGAGCTACATGTCAATTGCTCGAGAATTGACATTATGGTTACTGAACAAGGTAGCTGCTAGTATTATGCATTTGCATGCATTATTACGAGCACTTGTTGATAAACTCACTCGACATATATTGACATGTTCGCTCAAGAGTTATTGACACATATTTGCTAAAAAATTATTGATCTCTATTGACTGACGTGTAACATAACTTGGTAAACAACTTCAGGCCCACCAATGCTGGATGAAATGTCCAAAAATTTCAGCAAATAATGTAGGTAGACATATGTATCTTTCAAAAAGGGTGGAAATGCGACGCGTGCACACATCATTGGCTATTTGGATTCAAAGTAGCTCCTGTGGGAACCCACCTCGTTATCCTGCATGTGCTGTTCACAGCCAACATGTCAGCCGCCCGACGTGTAGGGCCGCCGGAGTTTACAAATTAGAACGTATGATGACGTGGCCCTAAGGAGGCCAGTTGTTTGGTGAAGTCGACGCTGGCGCGAGTCCTAGTCACTTGTGTTTTGCGTGGCGGAGATATGCAGTGAGACCGGACCATTAAGCCCTAATTTGGTAAACATTCAGTTTCAGCTTTTTTTTTACAATGTTGAGTGAAAAAAAGCCAAAAACACAAAGCTGCAAAACCCAGCTTTGAAAAACCAGTTTTTTTCACATCTGTTTTACATAAAAATTTATCAAACACTATAATACTACTTTTTTTTTTTTCAAAAGCACTTTTACAAAAAAGTTTACCAAACACTCTACTGTTTTATTTCACAGTTGCTTATTCTCACAGTACAGCAGAAGCAGATTTTTTTCAAAGCACATCAATATCAAACCAGCTCTAAGCCAGATCCCAAGATTCAGTAACACGTCCCATCCACCATAATTCCTCTAAAACGACGTCGAATGCTGATTTTATGCACTACATTATTCCTAAACATTCAAGGATGTTAAGCCTGCATTTTTGAGTCTTACCTAGCTAGCATAGATGAACAGTTTAAACTTGATGATGTGGAGTACATGTGGTTTTTAAATGTCATGTGTGATCAACTTAGAATATATACAGAGGACGTTAAGCGTCACATGTGGTCAAGCCAGCTATAAAGAAAGCTAAAAGTTCTACTCCAGACTGATCAATTAGCAATTGTTGAATAACTCAACTTCTTATACGTGCTTGCAAAGTTTTTTAACGGTCTAATGTGAGACATTCTTTGCAAACTCACAATTAATGTGCGATGATAAAGCATATCGCAAAGGGTTCGAAATATCTAATACCGAAGGATAAATGTCCAGCAAAATAACTTAAAATCTTTGACATTTTCCACCTATTGAGAACTAGTTTTGCGTTCGATATCCACTCCAATGCGATATCACAACAGATCATCTATGAGGTAAACTCTACAGCTCCACATGATCTCACACGTCACCCAATATGATTTGTCCACATAAAAACGCCATACGTGAGAGGTGTGTTAAGCATATCCCACATTGAAATATAGATGTATAAGCTAAGAGCAAATTGAAATCCAAAATCCATTCCAAAGCCAAAGAGATTAAAGGATTAAAAGGCTACGAAATAGGGAAAACCAACAACTTTTCACGGGAAATGACCAAATAATACGTGATATGCTTATGCTCAGCTCTAATCTGTCAAGTAGTGACAATTTGAATTAGGACAAGCAACGTAGAAAAAGAAAATTATAGCTTAAAATGGAATACTTGTCAAGCTAATCGTTGTATAACTAAAGATAAGATCAATGGCAGATTTATGATTCGAACCTCGGGAGTTTTATTGTTAGAAGTTTAAGGTTTTTTAGACAGAAATGGAAAGTGAAGCGTGTAAAAAAATTTCAATTTATTCACTGAGGTATTTCGTCGAACACTTGGTAAACTTGTTGTTGTTGGTCAAAAATCAAGTCACGAATATGTCAACGATATCAACATATGCCGAAACAATCTGATGAATGATATTAAGAGAATTTGTCTAGACTATCGACGTAACCTGTCGAGATATGTCTAGCAAACATTACATCAAACACTTCGTGGGCACAAAAAAAACTCATACCAAATATTCAAAGAATCCTCCCAAAACCTTCGTATATATATTTTCTGAACTCCAAATAGTTCTAGGACCACCTTGGTCCCAATGTACATTCGTCCTAGATAAGACTTATACGCATGATTCAATAATTTCTAGCTAGTATCCAAGAAAACATGGTAAATAAAAGCTCTTTATGTAACCCGCCATTGTGACCCCATTTATTCAGAGACCATATAATCTCTCTGTTCTCTCTCTGCACAGCAGCTCCAAGCTCCTCCCACCTCACATGGCTTCCACTCTCAATGGCAGCAACAGGCTCTCCCTTGCCATGGAGCGCACTGGCCAATGGTACTACAACTATCAAACCCTCTCTTGCATGTTGCCAGGAAACCGGATTCGGCACGGCGGTGGTCCGGTCACTCAAATCATCGCCGGCCGGACATATATCCATCCATACAGCATGCACGCCGACTAATTTCTTTGTTTAAAACCTAATTAACAAGCTTCTGCTCATCTTTATGTGTGTTTGTAGGATTTTCTCTCAAGATATCCCGTCAGATGTTGTGGTTCAAGTTGGTGAAGCCAATTTCTCTCTACACAAGGTATTAAATTCACTAGATCGAGTTCCAATCTCGTTCAAATTTACACGTTTTTTAACGTGCTTATGTTCTATTGAGTTCGTATTTTGTTCGAAGGTATATATTTTACGTGTTGATATCGTGCTTATGTTCGAGATTTCGAGCTTGAAACCATTGTTTCACGTGTTGATATTGTGCTTATGTCGCGATTTCGTTTCAATTTCGAGTGCATGCATGCTTAACTAACGTGATTAACAAATTAACTACACGAAATTACCAACTTAATTATTCTATTTGCAGTTCATGCTTGTGGCGAAAAGCAACCGCATAAGGAAACTGATAATGGAGTCAAAACAACCGGACCTAACGAGAATCGACCTCTCCGACGTTCCCGGAGGCCCGGAGACGTTCGAGAAGGCGGCCAAGTTCTGCTACGGCGTCAACTTCGAGATCACAGTCCACAACGTCGCCGCCCTCCGCTGCGCGGCGGAGTATTTGGAAATGACCAATAAGTACTGCGACAACAACCTCATCGGCCGCACTGAAGATTTCTTATCTCAAGTCGCTCTCATGAGCCTCTCCGGCGCCATTGTCGTGCTCAAGTCCTGCGAAGACCTCCTTCCCATGGCGGAGGACCTCAAAATCGTACAGAAATGCGTCGATGTCGCCACTTCCAAGGTACTTAACTGTAATTAACTTCTAATCACGCAGTATTACAGTCTAACGATATTCTTTTGATCATAATTATGTGATTAATTGTTGATTACAGGTCTCAATCGAAGCAAAATTTCCGAGTCGATCGCCGACGAATTGGTGGACAGAGGAATTGTCGATTTTGGACATTGAGTTCTTCGGCAGAGTTATCTCCGCGATGAAGCTGCGCGGGGGGAAATCATTGACCGTTTCCAGCGCTATCATAACTTACGCTGAGAAATGGCTCCGAGATATCGTCCGAGACCGCTCTGGACCCGCCGCGAAATTGGCCGCTTCGGACGACTCCGAACTGAGACTCCAACAACGGGAGCTTCTAGAATCGATCGTCGCGATCTTACCAACTGAGAAAGCTGCTATGCCGATCAACTTCCTCTGCTGCCTTCTCAGATCTGCGACCTTCGTCAAGGCGTCCAGCACGTGCAAGACCGAGCTCGAGAGGCGGATCTCGTCGGTCCTGGAGCACGTGACAGTCGACGACCTCCTGGTGCTGTCGTTCACCTACGACGGCGAGAGGCTCTTCGATCTCGAGAGCGTGAGGAGGATTATCTCCGGGTTCGTGGAGAAGGAGAAGAGCGTCGCGGTCTTCAACGCCGGTGATTTCAGGGAGGTTTGCTCGGCGGAGATGATCAGAGTCGCGAAGACTGTCGACGCGTATCTTGGTGAGATCGCCACGTGTGTTGAGCTCAGTATCTCGAAGTTCAACGGCATTGCCAACCTCATCCCCAAAGGCGCGCGTAAAGTCGACGACGATCTCTATCGTGCCATTGATATTTACTTGAAGGTAGGTAATTTACTAATTACGAATTGATTAATTATTTTTACACATGCACCATTATTTTATATTAAATCGCACATTACATTTCTATTGACAGGAATCGAAATCTAAAATATTTATTTACGAGTAAAAAGACCACAAGACCATCATGTTATTAACTCGAATTTCTTTAATTGATTTTGGATCATAGCTGAGAATTTGCTTGAACTCGTGAATTTAAATAATTGTTGAATTTGATTTTCAAACCAGAAATTTAATAGATGCAAACTTAGTAAGTTTTCAAAATTTGACTTGCGCTTTCACGTTTTAGAATAAAATCGGAAAGTAGACCAAACAAGAGTTCAATTTTTTCATTGAAATAGGTTATCAAACAGCTCCTTAGAGTTACAATTTCCAAAGCTCAAGTTCAGTATTAGAAAACTCGTAAGACAATCTTTCAATCTTGCTAACAAAACTTATATCAAAACCACTCAGGGTATGTTGTCTTGAATTCAAAATCTGAATTTGATTAACTTTAGTTATCACAATTTCAAATAGAGTAATACTACACTGACCACATATTTGTACCATCATTTATATAATCTCTTTAATAGAGATATGGCTCGCCAACGCATGCGAGTTCATCTCTATTCGAAATATGATGCAAATTATGATATAAATATGTGATACGAGTAGAAGTTTTGTTTCAAATATATCTTTCAGTAAACATTTTGTAATTTAGTTGATCAATAACATTAACTTTGCGTCCAAAGTTTGTAGATAAAATTGCACTTTATTGTTAATTAATCGTAAATTATGTGTTGTGATTAATTACTATCATGCAGGCTCATCCGAACCTTGATGAGATAGAGAGGGAGAAGGTGTGCAGCGTAATGGATGCATTGAAGTTGTCATACGAAGCGAGAGTCCACGCTTCGCAAAACAAACGACTCCCAGTTCAAATCGTACTGCACGCGTTGTATTACGACCAGCTAAAGCTGAGGAGCAGGGTGGACGAAAACGATGTGCAAGACGCAGTAACGACGAGGAGTCAGGTGCAACACGACGTGTCGTTGGCGAGGGAGAACGAGGAGTTGAGAACGGAGTTGTTGAAGATGAAGATGTACATTACGGACCTGCAGAAGACTGGTTCTGCAGGGATTGCAACGACGTCATCTGGTAAAGGAGGTGGCGGGCCCAAAAAGGCCACATTTTTCTCGTCTGTGTCGAAGAAATTGGGGAAGTTGAATCCCTTCAAGCAAGGGTCGAAGGACACATCGAATATCATGGATGAGGGTGTGGATATAACCAAGCCTAGAAGGAGAAGGTTTTCTATTTCTTAATTAATCAAGTCTTCGAGGGAGTTTTGGCGCAATGGAAATGTTGCTTTGTTATGATGGAAAGGTCACAAGTTCAAGTCGTGGAAACTGCCTCTTTGTAAAACAAGATAATGCTGCGTACAATAGGAGTTTTCTTGACTCTTAAAAAGTAGTGATCTTGTTGGTTTGGACTCACTATTTTAGTTAATCTAAGTCTTTGCTTTTTGTGTTGGTGTTAATTCTTTTTTTTTTTTTTATTTTACTAAATCTTTTTAATTTGTTGTTTTGTTGAGATTTATTTGTCTTAACTTTGGACTATTTGGTCCAATTGTGCAGCTACAAATGTTCATATGTAGAATATATAATATGATTGGCAACATATGAATTTTAAAAAGGGCATGTCTTGAGTTTTTTAAGTCTCGGAAGCCAAAATAAGTGCTCTAACATAACTTAAAAAAAAAAAAATTATTTGTTTGATTGTTTTGTTCTTATAAAACGTAACAAATAGCCTTTAATAACGTTACATTTAGAGAACACTTCTAATACAATACTTCAAAAAGACGAGAAAATCAGTTTACTTTGTAATGGGAGAAGGGCACCCAAAAAATTCAGTTTACAAGTTGATAGATGATTGTCCTCAATTTGAGCTCTTTAAGTCTTTTTGTATAAAACTTATAACCAAACTGGAAATTGTAAATTAGGGAAAAAAAACATAGATTGTACAATTTGAACCCAAGACGCCTTATTCAAGGGTGTTAATGAAAATCAGTGCAAGTAGTGCCACTTCTTTAGTATAATTATATTATGAATGAATACCAAATATTTTGTGTGCCCTCCATTTTTTGATGCCTGGGGCGGTCGCTGGCTCACCTTGGGTTAGGGTTGGCCCTGTTTTAAAATCAACGAGTATAGGGTACTTGGCATAGTGTATTGCCTCAGTGGTTGAGCCCTTGTAAAAACACTCACTACTCATGGTTTCAAAACTCTCTCCCCATCCTATTGTTAAAAAAGAAAAAGAAAAACAGTGAGAGTATGTGTCTGTTTTTCATATGTGCATCATCATTTAACGACCAAAATGAAAGATATGAAACAAAAGTCTAACATTACAACAAATTCTAACATCAAGTGTTCTCCTGTTATGCTAATCTGGCTGCTTTTCGAGCAAAGTGTTACATGGAGGGTGAATCTTTGGATAGAGGTTCTACAACTAGGAATGGCGATGTGCACGGGCACTTCCCAAGATTCTGAAGAACCTAAAAAATGTGATCACCACTAACCCCCCACCTTGTTAATCATCTTCCATTGTGAATTTAGGCCTAATCGAAGACCACCTTAGTGCTAATAGTAAAACATAGGTTATGTTTAGATACATTTAAAATAATTAAAAGCGTTTTAATAAAATGCTTCTCGAAGTTAAAAATACTTTCACTAAAATATAAGATGATCATAGGTGGTTTTAGCCATTTTGGGCCAGGTTATAGGGTAATCCAAAACCTGTTTGGGCTCGTTTAAGAGCCCAAGCTAACGGCGTTCTTCAACACAGTTAAACGACGTCGTCCTCTACACTATCAGCTATGCTATTGAAAGAATTCAGAGTCGGAGCTGTGTTTTCGTTAGGCACACTCTATCTCTCCCGCCTCTCCTCTCTCTCGTCTCTCTCTCTCGTCGCTTCTCCTCTCCATAGCGAACCAGAAGAATCGAAGCACCAAACCTAAACCCTCCCAGAGCGCAACAATGGCACGGTCAGACATGGTGTTGGATCCTAAGCCCTTGCCGGAGCCACCGGCATCGATCCCCTCCATAAGATCCGACCTCCAGGGCTACACCGAGCAGAGCCAGGCCTCCGACGAGGATGATCTCTACAGCCGCCTCAAGACCTACCAGAGGCAGCTCGAGTTCATCGACATCCAGGAGGAGTACGTCAAGGATGAGCTGAAGAATTTGAAGCGCGAGCTCCTCCGCGCCCAGGAGGAGGTCAAGAGGATCCAATCGGTGCCGCTCGTCATCGGGCAGTTCATGGAGATGGTCGATCAGAATAACGGGATCGTGGGTTCCACCACTGGGTCCAATTACTACGTTAGGATTCTCAGCACCATCAATCGGGAGCTCCTAAAGCCTTCCGCTTCCGTCGCCTTGCACCGCCACTCCAATGCCCTCGTCGATGTTCTGCCTCCGGAGGCCGACTCGAGTATTTCCCTCCTCAGCCAGTCTGAGAAGCCCGACGTCACGTACTCTGTAAGTTATACCCAATCGATGTGATTAGTGTTATGACTGAATTTAGGGTTTTTTCATGTTTTTTTACTATCTTCTATGAATTTTTTGCATTAAATGCTTAATTGGTTTAATAGATTACTACAAGGGTTTTGGGTTTGTGGAATTTAACGATATTCAGGTGCCACTTTTGAGGAGAACTGTGGCTATAAAGTTAGCTGTTCTGAAAACCTCACCCTATATTGGTGTCATCTCACTGCGTCTGAGAGTTGAAAAACTAACCATATATCGGTTTCATTTGACTGCGTCGAGAGTTGATTCTCTATGCTCAAGTGTCTTTATGTTAGGAGGATTTGAGTGGAGCCCAAAAGTTTAACCGTTGTTCAAGTTCTATGAGTCTAAGATTGGAAACTAATCATTTGTCTATGCATAACATTGTCAAGCTTTAGGCTTGATAGAGTCTTTTCAAGCAAGAGATGGACTGCCTTTTATTATTCGGTGATTGTTGTTTAAACTAGGAAACTCATTAATCTTTCTCTAATTTGTACCTTACTTGAAAGAACTGGTTGGTACATTGCCGGAATGTTGTTTTAGTTTGTTATGAGAATTAACTCTTGTTTTAAAATGTCGAATTGTTGAGTACATTGCCTGTTACTAATATTTTCTTAAATTCACCATCAAGCATCCAATAATGGAATCGATATTGGAATTTTACTAAGTACAACTTTAATATAAGAGATTGAAGAGCCCTTGTTTAAAAGAATATTGAAAAAAAATTAAATGAAATTCATAACTTAATATGATTAAGTAGTAGACTAGTACTATGTTTCAGTTCAGTTCCCTTTTTTAAGAACCGAACTTAACCAATCTAAGTTGTTTCCATGTAATAAAAGCAATTTGCTATGTGTTTGCATCTTCCTTCCTCTTAGCTAAATACTCCATAGACATGTTGGCATTATCATAATATAATAATGATAATCCCTTGTCCTTTTTATTTTTATGGTGTATCAGGATATTGGAGGATGTGACATTCAGAAGCAAGAAATTCGGGAAGCAGTAGAACTGCCACTTACTCATCACGAGTTATACAAACAGATTGGAATAGATCCCCCACGTGGTGTATTACTCTATGGTCCACCTGGAACTGGTAAAACCATGTTAGCAAAGGCTGTTGCTAATCATACTACTGCTGCCTTCATCAGAGTTGTTGGTTCAGAATTTGTTCAGAAGTATTTGGGGGAGGTAAGCTTTTATATAAGATCACTTATCTAGTTTTTGTGTGTTATCTTGTTTCTTACGTTCCACATATCCTTTTGATTGTTGGAATAGCAAATATTGTGGTCAAGTGTTGTGAGGGCACTATGATATTCTCTTGTTACCTCACTATTTGTGGATTTATGTTTATTTACTAAATGAGAAACATTGTGAGCACTTATTTATTTATTTATTTGTCAAGGGTCCACGCATGGTTCGTGATGTTTTCCGTCTTGCCAAGGAGAATGCTCCTGCCATCATCTTTATTGATGAGGTGGATGCTATTGCTACTGCAAGGTTTGATGCTCAAACTGGAGCTGACAGAGAAGTTCAGCGAATCCTCATGGAGCTCCTTAATCAGGTAGGTCAGGAGGTTTTGATTTGAAAGAACAAGTAATCCGAACGAACTAAAACTTTAAATCAACCAGAACTTGGATGTTCAACGCATTGCTATGGGGTTGGAGAAAATATTTGAACAAATGACAAACGAAAGTTTAACCCTGAAACATTCTTTATTCTGCCTTCTCTTCTCAAAGTTGATTTGGGCTTGATATCTTTTGCAGATGGATGGGTTTGACCAGACAGTGAATGTTAAGGTTATTATGGCTACTAACCGAGCAGACACCTTGGATCCTGCACTTCTACGTCCTGGAAGGCTTGATCGAAAGATTGAGTTTCCTTTGCCCGATAGGAGGCAGAAAAGACTTGTTTTCCAGGTAAAATAACATGTTTAAGTATCTTTCAACGAAAGAATTATTACTCGTAGAATGTTGTTTGTAAGCTGTGAGGTATTCCTTTTTCTCATTAGCATAAGATTTGTAGCTTCTGCGATGTCCATGCTGTGGCATCCATATCAGTTGACCAGTTACTTCCCTTTATATCTTAATTTTGGACTGAACAGGAGTTGGGCAGCTCAAAACACACCTGCACCCAATGTCTACATGAGATTATCCCATTTAATCCTGTGTCAACCTTACGTCTTACCATAGTTATGAAACTTGGCATCAGATTTCTATATACCTTTCCGTCTATATTTTCTCTTGCAATCGTGATGTCTTACTCTTGTTTTCTTCTATATTTTCTCCTGCAATTGTGGTGTCTTGCTCATGTGGATTTTTCGCAAGCTGTTGCAAACAATATAATGTTAATGTACCTGCTTGTCCTGCAGGTTTGCACTGCTAAAATGAACTTGAGTGATGAGGTAGACTTGGAAGATTATGTCTCTCGGCCAGACAAAATCAGTGCTGCTGAGGTGAGACATTAATTTCTTTTGGGAGAGAATATGCTTATAGTTTTAATTCTTCTACCAACGTTAAATCCTGTTACTGTTATGCTGTTGGGATTGTGCTATTATCTTGAAATACTAATATTTGCTTAAAGCTCTTGGTTACAACAATTATGGCGATAGAAATATACATGCTCTTTTTAACAGTCAAGGTGTTAGACAGATAGTTGTTTAGAAGAATTATGGTGTTAAGATTCTTAAGAATATACATGTTTTATATGGGACGGATCTGTATATGTTCCTAGCTTTGGAGACTTTACCATCGTCAAATGGGGTTGGATTTAGCCTTTTAATGGTTGATAACAAAGACCTCAATACGAATGGCCATAAATTTGAATATGAGTTCTCTTATTTGACTTCACCTGCAGTATTCTGTGTCCGAGCGTAAAGATATTGATGCTTTATGGTGGTCTCAGATCTTTAGTCTTTCCTTAAAAAAATTGAGTCTTTAGTAACTGTTGTAAATGGTTCGATTTGTACAGATTTCTGCTATATGTCAAGAAGCAGGAATGCATGCAGTCCGGAAGAACCGGTATGTCATACTCCCAAAGGACTTTGAGAAGGGTTACCAAACCAACGTGAAGAAGCCCGACACTGACTTTGAATTCTACAAATGATCGGTGCTGGAAGCTCATATAGTAGTTCTGTTGCTCTGGTTGATTAAAAAATGTTCTGTTATGTTTAATTTGGTCACAATCACCACGCAAGCCGCATCGGGACGTATTGGTTCCTTTGAACAATTGCAGCTCAATGTAGGGATGCCTTTTACGACATTCCGAATTATTGCGGTGATGATGTATGATATCGAGCCATGGAATTGTTTTATTTTCTTTGTCTTTCGGATAATGTGGGTGATTTTTAGTTGGAGAATTGTTTAGGGAAAACTGTAACAAAGTATACTGAAATTTACGTTCCATTCTTACTGTTTGTAGAGATGGCACAGTTTGCAGCACTTTGCTATTCATATTTTCGGCATAGATGTTGTGGTATTATCCCTACCCAATTAAGCATTGCGATGTGTTTATTACTAGTCCGCATGGTAGTGCTCGATTTATTTGAGATATCGACATAATGACATCTTAATTACAGGAAAGTTTCTCTCAACTCAATGGCAGTGGGGATGTGTTAACCAGACATTATTAGTCTTCAAGCCTTAAGCCAAAGTATTGCAGTATGGATTTAAATTTACCTTTGATTATAGGAGAGCAAACTTACATAGAATGGAATGAGATTCTCGCACACGTGGTATCTCATTTAATAATGTAGTAGCATGTGTAAGTTTTTTTCATTGGATACATAGGATATTATCTACATTAAAAGCATTTCCACCCATCGGGCAAGGGCAGCCCAATGACAGTTATCATTTATTTTGAATAGTAATTGTCTTTGTCAACTTCACCTATTTTACCATTGCCAGCACGATTACTCTTCACAAATATATAAATATGTATCTATATATATATATATATAAATTTTTTTTTTCTTTTTTAAATTCACAATTGCCAATTTATCAAGCAAGGATGTAGAAACTGCTGAAAATGAAGGCGAACTGAATAAAGACGAGAAGTTTTTTAGTGTATCACAATTCAAATTGATAACAAAAAAAAAGGCTAAAAAATGCGTACTACTATACTTTTATTATGAGGAATTGAATTGAGAAGAAATTAAATTGAAGAGAAGTTAGAATGAGAAGAAGTCAGAATTAGATTCCTTTTGAAACTGTTTACTTAAATATTCTGGAATCGGAATAGAATTTCTTTACTAATTTAGCAGAATTGAAATATAAACTAGTATGTTTACTGAAAGCTGTTTATTAATCCAACACAATCGAGTCACTGAACGAGGCGGAGCCACCTCTAACGTAAGTTTGTCCTCAATGACTTTTTATTACAGGAAACGACCCCTCCATTATTGATTTGAACAAGAAAAAAAGTGTTGTGCGATCCAACTGTCCTACAGAGAAAGAAAGGGTGAGAATTTAAATTTAAAAAATGGGGGTATAGATTGAAAAAGGAGTACTAGGGATTAAATTTATAACGCATTTATGTAACGGTAATGAAAATATGAGAAATTGAATTGAGGAGGAATTGAATTGAAGAGGAGTTAGAATGAGGAGAAATCAGAATCGGATTCCTGTTGAAACTGTTTATTTAAATGTTCTGGAATTGGAATAGAATTCTATAAAGCTGTTTACTAATTCAGCAGAATTGGAATATAAAAATTGATTGCACGATACACAATAAACAGCTGAAAGATGAAAATCTCTAAATTCTCAGGTAATGAATCCAGAGAGAATCCTTTTTAGGAATGGATTTGGATCCTCTCCTGAGCTAATGAAGAGGATCCTCATTATCAATCATCTTGAGCCGTTGAATTTTATCCAACAGCTATAATCATTATAACTTTAAAAGAAATCCTTGTTTATAACTGTTGGATAAAAATCTAACGGTTCAGAATGATTGATGATGATGATCCTCTCCATTAGCTCAGGAGAGGATCCAAATCCTTTAGGAGTGTACCCCTCAATTATTGCATGCAGCGCCCTCTTTTTGACGTTAAATTTTTCGCACAACCGAACAAGTGAACAAGGAGGAGCCACGTCTAAAGTAATTCTATCCTCAATTATTTGTTTCTGATAGGAATAATATCTCATTCAATTATTATCTATCATCAATTATTTGGACGATGCACTACTTTTTCACGTTATACAAAGTTAAACCTACCGGCATCTGTTGTCTATCATATCATTTTCCATTGCTCTTGAATTGTAATTGTAATTTGTATTGAAGAGAGAAGATAAACACTGTGATTAGCTGAGCTGAGTGGAGTAGGGGAATTGTAGGAATGGCAGCTGAAGCTGTGCTTACTTTTGCTGCGGAGGGAATACTGAAGAGGGTGCTTTCACTTGCTGAGAAAGAACTCAGTCTTGCATGGGGTTTCAAAGCTGAACTTCGAAAGCTTGGAGAGTCATTCACTACTATTGAACTTTTATTGAATGATGCTGCCCACAAACCACAAGGTAGTATATATTTTTGAATTCTCTTATAATCTCTCGCACACATGCTACAATGACAAGGTATTTTAACTTGTTTTCATTCTCTAACAGCTCCGGCAATAGAGAAATGGGTGAAGGAACTCAAAGGCGTAGCTGAAGATGCTGAGGATGTCTTGGATGAATTCAAGTACGAAGTTGATCGGCGTAAAGTCGAAATCCAAAACCATATGAAGAGAAAGGTTCTGAACTTCTTTTCACTCTCCAATCCACTTGCATTTCGTCTTCAAATGGCGCATAAAATTCAGAAGATCAATGCATCCTTGGTGGATCTCGAGAGGAAAGCATCTCCTCTTGGACTAGTTTCCAGGAATACAGATGCAACCTCTCAGGGGATTAGATGGGATAGACAAACCAACGCATTCTTTGGCAAAGATGAAATACCCGTTGGAAGGAAAGCTGATGTGTCAAAAATAGTCACAACCTTGACCGACTCCAAATACAATCAAGAAAATCTTGCGGTCATGGCGATTGTGGGTATGGGAGGCCTCGGAAAAACAACATTGGCCAAGTCAGTTTACAATGAGGATTCGATACACAAGTTTTTTGAAAAAAAAATTTGGATTTGTGTATCCGACGCTTTTGACGTCAATTTCATCCTACATCAAATGTCAGAACAGCTTAATCGGGAAAAAGCCCCTTCTAAAGATAATCAGCATACTCTGCTTTTGTCCCTTGACGAAGAGTTGAAAGATAAAAAATACTTACTCGTACTCAATGACGTTTGGAACGAAGACTCCAAACTATGGGAGAGTTTCATGGAATGTTTGTCAAAGCTTAGTTCTGCTAAAGGATCCAAAATTATTGTCACCACTCGCAAAGATAAAGTCGCATCAATCTCAGAAAAGCTACTTCTGCGACATGAATTGGGAAAACTTTCTGTGGATGAATGTTGGTCCATCATGAAAAATAGAGCTTTCACCAATAACAGTGATCCTGAGTTTGATATAATTGGAAGGGAGATTGCTGAAAATTGCGGTGGTGTTCCATTGATGGCAAAGGTGCGTACTATTATATATAACATGAGATTTGCACTTATTTTATATTATTTGAAAAATGGTTGAATTGAATTTGAATTTTTAAAGCACAATTACGTAGAATGACCTTTTAGATGGTGTGGGAATTTCACTAAAATTATTAATTGGCATAGCACATACACATCACTTATATGTTATATAGTATACAAAATGTGGTGTCTCTAACCTCTTTTTTTTTTTACCAAAACCAACAATAGCAACTTATTGATTTGAACGAAGCAGAAACTAGATAAAATTGGGTGATTTGGTATAAAATCAATAAAAAGTTACAATATTAACAATATATCAATCATATTTTTGTTAATTATAAATACATCAATCATGTATTGTGATACTTAAATACATTTAAGATAAAAAAAATTACAAAATGTGCTATTACAGCTGGCATCCACTTTAAATGACAAATCATTTTCTCATATTTTCATATTTTGGAATAAGTCAATACGGATTTAGATACTGCAATGAAGTGTCTATTTTCTGATTCTGGTTTTATTGGATTCAGGCATTGCGTTACAGTGTTAGTTTTCTGGTTTTGTTTTGTTTTTTTTTATTTTTTTGATCACACACACCTCTTATTTTTCACACCTCACGCAACTCCTAATTTTTACATTTGGATTTAGACACTACGTTCGTTTCCTGCTCTGTTTTTTATATTATTTTTACATTTAGACTCAAACACTACAATGCAATGTTCGTTTCCTGGTTCTGTTTTTTATATTTTTATTCAGACACTGTAATGCAGTGTTTATTTCCTGATTTTTTTTTTCCTTCTTTTCTTTTTACGTTGTGATTTAGACACTATGTTGCAGTGTTTGTTTTCTGGTTGTTTTTTTTCATTTCCTATGCTTCGCACTTGTGCAACCTTTTATATTTAAATTTAAACACACGACGTGTCTGTTTCTTGATTTTGAATTGCAAACTGCAAAACTCTTTGCAAACGCACCTTTAATTCAAGAGGATTTTGATGGACACTACCCTTAAGACAATCTCCATGTCCAAAGCCTTTGAAGATTTGCTGGATACCTATTACATCTCTTTTTTTTTTTTTTTTTTTTTTTTTTTTTTTTTTTTTTTGCTGCCGATTGTTGCACTTTTTTTGGAATTTCATTTTTTTCTCTCGCCATTGTGATTGTGTTTGGCAATGGGGAAGTTTCAGAGCACGGGGATTAATCGAACTATTTGTTCAGGTTTGATGGAAGAGAAAGAAAGATAGAGAGGCATGGATAGGAGAGATAAACATGAGAGAGTGAAGAGAAAGAAGGGGAGATAGAGACATGATAGAAAATTGGGAGAAAATGAAGTAAATAAGGAGAGTGAAATAGATAAGGAATGGAATAAAGTGAAGAGAGAAGGATATAATAGTCATTTTATAACTAGCTTAAACTTACGTGGCATGCTCTATTGACCTATGCATAATTACTATAAATATTTCATTAATTATGTCCAAAAATAAAATTATCCATTGATATATGGCTAATTAGTAAAGTTTTTATTGACCATTGGCCAAATATCCTATAAAATTAATTCGTTATCCCAACAAATCAAGAATAAAACATGTTTTTAAGTTTTAACTACTTAATGGGTACTTTGGGAAATACGTCAAACACCAAAAATAATGGAAGCTAATATATAATTTTGCACATGGCTTAGATTTTGTCCTTTTAGGCAAGGGGATTCATAATTAAGGAAGCCAAAACTTCCAAATTTTGTACAAGTCCCGATTTTCTACATTGTTTTAGGACACCTTTGAAACTCACTAATCCAATTAGCATGTTTTAGGAGGCATTTTGCACACCAAAAAAAGTATTGAAGAATGATTGTCGTTTGAAAAACAGTATAATATGGAACCGTTCATTTTCATGGTTGTCGTTTAAATTCATTTGTTTGGTAGTAAACAAACAGGTCTAAGCCCCTTGAATTTTAGTTATATTATTTGCAAAATGATGAATTGTGTTCGAATTTGAAGATTCAATTTACATTGGTCTTCCAAGAGGGATAAAAACTTTAGAAAAAGGAACAAGTCTAGTAAAAATCAGTTAAATTACTTGAAGCGGTTTAAAGCATTTGCATTGTTATTGGATGAATTAGTTTGTTATGACTTAAATTGGTATTTTGTTAGGGCATCTCCAATCTAATAGTTTAAAGTTTAAAGTCAATTTTAGATCTAAACTACTCCCAGTTTTTCTTGAAATTAAATGAAACTATTCCTTGTTTTTCTTTTTCTTTTCCATCAACTTCAGTTGAACTACTGTACCCCGTAGATAATTATGTGATAGAAACTCTCTAATCCAATTAACAGGTTTTGGGAGGCATGTTGCGCACTAAAAAAAGCATTGAAGAATGGTCGTTGTTTAAAAACAGTAGAATATGGAACAACTTACCGAAAGGAGAAGATGGAATTATGCCAGTCCTGAGGTTGAGTTTTGACAATTTAGAATCACCATCATTGAAGCAATGTTTTGCATATTGCTCAATGTTCGAGAAAGACTTTGAAATTGAAAGAGACAACTTGATTCAACTTTGGATGGCTCAAGGACTACTCCGAGCTTCGCATGATGAAAGTAAAGATATGGAGGACACAGGCAATGAGTATTTTGATATTCTATTGCAGAGCTCCTTGTTTCAAGATGCTACGATGGGTGACAATGGCATTGTTACTGAATGCAAGATGCATGATCTTGTGCACGATTTGGCAGAACTTGTGTCCAAATCTGAAAGCTTGATGGGAGACTTATGTGGCAGAGATAATACACTTGAGTTTCGACATGTTGCTCGGGTTTCTACTTCTACACTGGAAAATATCGCAACAAGAAGTGCTAGGAAATTGCGGTCACTGTTTTCGGACAACGGTGAAGTTCCTGCTAACATTCTTCCACGGTTCAAAGCTTTACGTGTCTTGAATTTAAGTGACCCTAATATTGAAGAATTTCCAGTTTCAGTTGGAAGGTTGAAACACTTGAGGTATCTTGACATTTCTTGGACAAGATTCAAAGCACTCCCCAAATCTATAGGCAAGCTCTATAACCTTCAGACATTAAGAGCAGTGAATTGTGCCCTTGAAGAGTTTCCAAAAGAACTGCAAAACTTGATCAACCTGAGACATATTTATTTTGATGAGGATATCAAATTCCCACAAGGGATAGGACAGTTGACTTGCCTTCGAACATTACCTTACTTTTCGGTGGGTAATGAGATTGGTCGTCGAATTGAAGAGTTGGCTGGCTTGAAACAATTGAAGGGTGAATTAATTGTTTGTAATTTGGAGCACGTAAAGAATGGAGAAGAAGCAAAGAAAGCTAAGTTAGAGGATAAAACGAAAGTACACCATTTGAGCTTCAATTGGACTGCAGATAGGTCAACAACTGACAACAACGTGGAGGAAGATGTCCTAGAAGGCCTCCGACCACATCTTGAGTTGGAAAGCTTAAGTATTGAAAACTTCATGGGCGATAAGTTTCCAACGTGGATGATGAGTGGGTTGCTCAACAACTTGAAGAAGATTAACTTAAGTGAATGCAACAAATGTGAAGTAGTCCCACCGCTCGGTCATCTACCCAATCTTACGGAGCTTATTATTAGAGGAATGGCGAACTTGAAATGTGTTGGAGCTGAGTTCTATGGTTATGATCTTGTCCACAATGCAGCCACGACAAGTGAGGAAATAACTACTTTATTTCCAGCGCTAAAAGGATTATATATTTCTGAATGTGCTGATCTAAATGAATGGATGCAAGCATCAACAACGTCAAGAAAAAAAGTTGTGGTTTTTCCTTGTCTCGAGATGTTGACCATCGAAAATTGTTGCAAATTGAGAAATGCTCCGAGTCATTTTCCATTTCTCCAAAAGTTGGAGATGTCTTCTTGTGATAGCAGAACGCCAATAGAAGAAATGAGCAATGGATTAACAACTCTCACTTCTCTCGAAATAAGTGGTATTAAGGAGCTTACTTGTTTGCCGCCAGGAATTTTGAAGAAGAATAATAATCTCCATTCTTTGTTTATAACGAATTGCGATGATTTAACTTGTATTACGCCAGATGTAGTTGGTTCTTGTGGTTCTCTTAAAGGATTAGTTATTTCGAATTATAAAAACCTGAGGCATTTGGCGTATGGGCTAGACACCCTCCCTCTCCTTGAGGAACTGTATATCGAGGGATGTCCTAGTCTAGAGTTGATTCAAATTGAAAAGGGCATGGCATCTTTACAGAAATTAGAGATTGAAGATTGTGGACGATTGTCACGCCTGCCGAGTGGGTTAAAGAACTGCACCTCTCTTCAGGAATTGAGTATACAGGAATGCGATGGATTATCAGGCCCATTGAGTTTATGGGCCTCTCTCGTGGAAGTGAGTATAGGGAATTGCAATAATCTGACATCAATTGAAATTGGCAGTGTGTCCCTCACCGACTCTCTTCAGAAATTGACAATCTTTGGGTGCCGTGAATTATCAAGCATACCTGCTCTTCCACAACAATGTCCCTCTCTTCAGAAATTGGTGATAATTGATTGCCCAAAGCTATCATGGGTTGGTGTCAAAAGTAGCAGAGCTGAGAAGGAGGAGGAGTGCATTAGCCTACAATCTACTTCAGACTTGCGCACCATGACCTCCCTTCGAGGACTGAGCATTTACAGATGTGAAAGATTAGAAAGTTGGGTGAGCAGCCTACAATTCCCACTCTCTCTTGAGAATCTGTCAATAGATGGTATGCCTAATTTACACATTCTTCCAAGTTTAGACCACCTCCATTCTCTCCGTACTTTGTCGATTTACAATTGTGAAAGATTAGAAAGTTGGGTGAGCAGCCTACAATTCCCACTCTCTCTTGAGACTCTGTCAATAGATAATATGCCTAATTTACACATTCTTCCAAGTTTAGACCACCTCCATTCTCTCCGTACTTTGTGGATTGTAAATTGGCGAAACCTAAAATATCTGCCAACGGGGCTACAGTGGCCCACTGGCTTGGAGAGATTGACTATCGGTGGGTTCTGGGAGGAGCTCGATTCCTTCCCTGATTTTGAAGTTGGATCATTAATGCATCTTACGTGGTTAAAGTTGTATGGTTGGCCTAAGCTCAAGTCTCTGCCTCAACAAATTCAACACCTCACTTCTCTAACAGAATTGTGGATATATCAAATTGAGGGAGTGGAGACTTTGCCAGAATGGTTGGGTAGCCTTACATCCCTTACATTGCTGGTGATTAGAGATTGCAAGAATTTGAAGAATTTACCTAGTGTCCAAGCTATGCAACGCCTCACCAAATTACAAACCTTGAGGATTTTGGGATGTCATCCCCTTCTAGAGGAAAGATGCAGGAGGGACAGCGGCACAGATTGGCCTAAGATTTCTCACATTCCAGATATCTACAGTAAGTTTTAAATTATTGAAATCAAATTATAGAGCTAACGTTTCTTCTTTTATTTCGTGTCTCCAATAGTACTACACTCAAATTTAAACTAGTATAACATAATTTGTTTATCCTTCTCCCTCTTCTTTTAAATGATCAGTATTCTGAGACGAGTTGGATTGAAGCTATGCAACGCCTTGCGATACTACAACAAATGTGTATTGGGAAAACCAAATTTCATGGTATTGAATCTTGTTTAATCACACACTGCCAGCACCCAAGCAGCGTTAGACGAGTAATCATCATGTAAAACCATGTTCATATAATATTTAGAACTACTGCAATTACTTTCTGTTTGTTATTGTTATCCTTATGAAGATTTTGGACTGATATTTTTATGGTTACTTGTGATTTATGAACAGATTTTCTAATGGTATAAACAGTTATTTGAATTTGGACAACTGTGGATATGGAGTTGCCTAAAGCTAGCATCCTTTTGTGCCCAAAGTAGCAGAGTTGACGAGGAGGAGTGCATTAGTCTACAATCTACTTCAGATTTGCGCACCATGACCTCCCTTCGACAACTGAGTATTGAAAAGCGTTAAAGATTAGAAAGTTGGGTGAGCAGCCTGCAATTCCCACTCTCTCTTGAGACTCTGTCAGTACATGGTATCTCTAATTTAGAGATTCTTCCAAGTTTAGACAGCCTCAATTCTCTCCATCATTTGGAAATCGGTGGGTTCTGGGAGGAGCTCAATTCCTTCCCCTTCCCTGATTTTCAAGTCGGATCATCAATGCATCTTACAAGGTTAGAGTTGTGTGGTTGGCCTAAGCTCAAGTCTCTGCCTCAACAAATTCAACATCTTTGATAATCTCTCCATATTTCCGGATGTCATCCCCTTTTAGAGCAAAGATGTACCAAGGACAGCAGCATAAATTGGCCTAAGATTTCTCACATTCCAAATATCGACAGTAAGTTTTTAGATTATTGAAATCAAATTACAGAGCTGATGTTATATGTTTATCACTTTTCTTATTTTATTCTGTGTCTCCACTAGTACTACACTCAAATTTAAACTAGTATAACATAATTTGTTTATCCTTCTCCCTTTTCTTTTAAATGATCAGTTGAGGTCTGTGACAATACTCGGATTGAAACTACGCAACTGGAATGATGTAGTGCAGTAGGTGCAAACAGAGTCCAGGTACTGATGCATAAGATATTGTTTTTTTTTTCTTTCCAGAAATGTGGTGTTTGTTGTTTAAGATATTGTTTCATCCTTTCATCCATTGCATGCTAATGACTTTTTATCCTGATCACAATGGTAGTGGTAGATTTACCACATTTGTTGCTTCAATCTCTTACAGTTTGCTTATTCCATTGATTCCTGCACAATGAGGAAATTTGTCTATAACTCTATATTATCTCAAGACTTGTTTTCAGGATAACGATGTTGATATAATAAATAGAACTGCTGTAATTGCTCTCTTATGAAGATTTTGGACTGATAGTTTTGGGGCTACTTGTAATATCTGAATTGTATGCAGAGTGATTTGAATACTATTGATTTTGTGTCTCTAGTTGATATTGCTCGAGTAACTTGATGAACTGTTGAGTACCCAAATTATTTAGAGCAATATTATTGTTGATTTTTGTGTCTTTCCTTGCAGAACATTCAAGATCTTGAGATTTTTTGGGATTCTGTGAGAGAGTTAGTTGAATTGCAAGTATCGAGAGTTATTGTTGGTGTGTTCCAAATTAAAATCATGGATTAATGACTTTTTATCCCGATGAAAATTGTAGCACTTCCCCTAGTCATTTGATTCTTGGATAATGAGGAAAGTGGAGCAAATGTTATTCCAAGATTTGTTAGCTGGTAAAACCATGTTCATATATTATGTAAAATTGCTGTAATTGCTTTCTCTTTGAATCTTTGTTATTTTTATGATCACTTGTATCTTTTGAACGGATATTTAAATTGTATGCAGAGGGATTTGGATTCAGTTGACTTTTGTCTCTGTGAACTTGATGAACAAAATGTACCCATACTATTGCAGACATTAGGTAAATGAATCTTCAGGTCCAAGCTTTTTACTATCAGTTGTAAAGTTGAAATTTGTTGTTTATATTTTTATTAAGTTGTTTTGGTGTGTTATCTTTGTACAGGCAGAATTGGAATCCAATCAAAACTCGTGCATGGATCAATATCATTCTTCAACTTCAATCATGTTTCCTTATCATCAAACCTTAATTTGGATACAAATTGGTAATCTTTTATCTTGTCAATTACAACTGGATCAATATTCTTTGTTTGATACTCTTCGCCAAATCGAAATGCATCCTTATGTGTTTGCACAGAGATTTGAATTCAGTTGATTTTTTGTGTTGTGTGGATCTTTAGAAGCTTGGGCTTCCTAGCGTCCTTTGTGCCCTGCATTGATGTGAACGTCTGTAAAATCAGCTCCAGTATATAAGGTGTTCTTTTCTCCTTTTATTTTACATCGAACAATCTAAGCACACATTTTTTTTTCTTCCCATTTTAAGGTTTTCTCCATTTCATATTCACCATGTACTTATTAGTCATTATGCCATGATGATAACGATGTCGGTGTAGGTCCATATTGGGTACTTTGGGTCACTCGTCCTGTTACCATTGTCTCAACACCACAGTATTTTACAGATTCTTCGGGTTGTGAAGGTAATACTGTCTCCCTTGAGCCACTTTCTTATGCCATTATAAAGGATTAACATTTTTATCATTGAGAATTAATCGTGTTTATAATAAATTGTGCATTGCGGATGTGAAGGAAGTAGCCTCTGTTATTTTAAGCAGAAAATTCAAGCTGCGACAAGTTACTTCTACAAACACATGTGCATTCTCTACCCCAACTTTCTAGGATAAAAAACAATGTCTTTCATTTTTCTGCAGTTGTGTTGTGGCCGAGGACATCAGCATAGGCCTTGCAGCAGACAGTTGATGGAATGAAGTGTATCATAACCAAAAGTGGGTAACTTACTTTCCTATATGAACGAAAGAAGAGTGCTTCCATATATGCCACCTTCCTGATATCTCAGATTATACTTCAAATTTGATAAACATGTTCACTTCATCTCTTCAAACTCCGGTTTCAGGTACACAGCTGAAGAAGACTTCCATAATGCAGATTTAGTCTTTGACTTCATTGGAGATCTCCCGGAGGAGCGAAATTTCATTCAGTGCCGGTCCTCCATCTACAATACCTCTTGATGGTGATTAGGGTTTCAGCTAAGATAATAGACAAATGACAGTCTGCGTTCGATAGTAATCCTGCTGTAGATATTGCTGTTGAAGTAGTATTTCGATTGTATACAAGTTTTTCTCGTTATTCATGATTGTATATAGAGTCAAAGCATTATATGCAACTTTTTTCTTTCTTTTGAAAATGATGACTCAATGTTGTTTATTCCTCCTCCTTACAAACATAAACAAGGCAAAAAGGTCCTACACTACCTAATTTATGGATCATGTCCTTGATTACTAGAAAGATGGTGTGAAGTGCAAACAAAGAGCCTTGATTTTTATTTAACTAAAAGGACCCCTCCATGTGTTAGCTCTTGCAAAGTAGAGAGTTTACAAAGAAATTAGACCAAATTGTCATTACAAACTTCAGTCTGTAATACATCATTCTTCTTAGATTTCGTGGTTCCTTGCACATCTTCAATGAGGTCAACCTACCACATGTTTAGGAGGACAGTCGAGTACATTATTATCGTGATTTTTCATATCAATGATATAAAATTACGTGTATGTTTATGTATAATGTTGTACAATCCGCATGAGATATCAAGGTGATAGGGAACATAATGCTATGAAAGTTGCTCTTCACATATATATTATTTTGGCTCAAACTTTTGGATGTGACTTTAATGCTACGTATCATTCAATACTAAAGGTATTTTAACTTACCTTTTACAGCTGTTTAAATCTTCTATTTTTAATTTCTTTCAATGATACGTAGTAGCGAAGAAATTTCCAAACTTATTCTTTGTATTTTTGAAATGTTTTAGTTGGGTACTTGCCTTGTAAGGGTGGATATTCTGTGTAAAATGTTTGGGGCCACAGCTGGCATTTGGCACAGCTCACTCATCAGTAAGCAATCTTTCACTCTCAGTCCTGGGCCTTCTGGGACTGAGCTTGTACATTTTATTGCATGCATTCAACTCTCTCCTCTCCCTCTCTGCCTCTTCACGCATTGCATGCTCCATTGTGAACACTCTACTTACTTGAATCGAGAACGTCATGAATTAAAATGGTGCATTATTGTTTAGGTATAGTGGATTTGAAAATTGAACTAATACTTAATTTTTTTATTCTTTATATGTTAGTAAACGTTTGAAAATTCAACAATTGAAATGGTATTAATTTCTTGAGTACTCATTCATAGTAAGTCAACGTGTCATAAGTTAAGAGGCAAATTTATTAGGAGAAATCATGAATCAGGATGATACCTTGTTGTTTATGTATAATTGATCTCAAACCTGAATTGAATTTGATGGATGTACCCCACCTAGGATTTTTTTTATAATTATTTGTGTATTAGCAAACACGAGAAGTTAGAAGTCAGAATGATACCAATTGCTTAATATTCTTTCGTAACAAGTGAACACATAAAGATGAAACATTTTCCTTAGTTGAAATTAATTGTACATGATTAGCTGCGAGATGATGATTAAAATGGATTGTCTGCCAAGCTGGGAGAATGAGAGACTAAATAATACAAGTGGAAACTTTAAAACAAAGTTTAATTTTATGACCAAAACAATTAAACTAAAATTCATGTGCTATTGTCTATTCTATTGTGTTTTTAGTACATTATAATACACCTTTGAATATTCCATGTAACATAATAAATACAAAACAATTAGGTTAACAATATTTTAGGAGACTGATCTAGAAAATTCTTCTTTCACACCCAAACTAGGCAGAAATGTTTACCTATAGGGTATACATTTTGTGCGTATTTCACCCATAATGCGTTATTTCAACTCTTACGTGTTAAGTCACTTAAGGAGTGAGATAGACACGAAAATGATACATGTCATCAAAGGTATATAAGTCCCTCTCCAACTCACGAGGTATGTAAGATTATGTATGTTTTATCATGAAACCTTTGAAAAGTGCTGCTACTGAGACATCATGAGAGTGAGGAGGGTTAACACTTCTTATTCGTGCATGAATTTCTTTTGGCATTATCTAGTTGTTGCAGAGTTAGCTTGTTTTAGATGTTTTAAACCATGCATGTACAATTTCACCATGACCGAGCTTGTATGTAACGAGAGATGTATCTCTATTTCTCTATCTTTCTTATCACGAGAAAGATACCAAAAAGAGAAATATATTCCGGCCGCCGGTTGTATGACAAAATTTCTCCTCTAAATTTTCCAAGTTTTTAGGTCACAAATTCTTACCTAGTCTTACTTAATTGGTGAGAAGGTAAAATATCTTCTTTCATGTGATGAGCTAAGAATTTATTTTTGGAATTTTTGCACTTGGCATGGGGTGTTGATGAGCATGCAGAAGATGGAGTACCTAAAATGTAATAATGGTAGGTTGAGGTGGTTGGCAATAAAATGGAAAAGGTGGGGGTAGTGGTTGAATCAAGGTTTCCCTCCCTCCAGTCCACGACTCTTCCATCAAAGATCCCATGTCTCATTAGCTTCAACCTTCAATTAAATTGGTAACTTCTTTGTCTTAATTTAAGTCATAATATCATCATCATCATAACTTTAACATATAACCCCAATGGGTTAGATGGGTGGAAAACTTGGGAGTGTTGTCATAGCAGCTGCTCAAGTTCGATTTTCAATCAACTCAAACGTGGTTAGTTTTTAAGATAGATATTTGTCTCGATTTAACTATTGCACAAGTCGTGAGGCCAGTTCTTGAAACCTGGGTTTTGCTTTTGTTTCTCTCTCGTGTATACCAACTTCGTAGTTGCTCGAGAATACTTAAGTAACCTTTGAGAGCAAACATAATGATACATACATTACATATGAAATTCATAGGAAGCTAGCAATTTTTGTGACCTATTTAGAGTCACTATTGCTTATTTATACCCACATTCTCTATCAGAGATCTGACTATATGCAATGGGAAATGGTATTATTGATGAAGCTTGACATTATAACTTTTCACATGTATGTGTTTATGCGGGTTCAAAATTTTGAAAACCCTCTTGCAGTCCTCTGCAGCATGAAACCTCATTGACCAAAAAAGCGCCCGTTCCCACTGGGCAATGATGAACCGAAGGAAGCTGACGGAGCTAATGTCGCTGCTGGTTTAGCCTACCAATATGGGAATTTGAAAATTGAATGTTGAAATGGAGAGGTTCTTCTTTGTACTCAGAACACCGTCTAAGGTTATCAGGTCACTATAATTATGACACATGCAATTATTTATTATTTATATATAAATTTGAAGTTGAAAATATTAAACATATCACTCATCTATATTATAATAAGCAAAGTATTACACAACGTAACGTTTCAAAAACACAGGTAAACATTTTTTGTTGAAATGAAACAATAGCTACTTTTTCGGCCACAATAAATCATATTGGAACAATTAAATGTTTGTTAGCCAGAGCATGCATGCAATTGCATCTACTTAATTTCCCCTACCTAGTTGACCCAAAAAGTTCCCCTGCCGAGTCGATATGAGTAGCGTGAAGAAGATTTCTGGACGTACAAACAAAAACTGACGTGTATTACCTCAACAATTTCTCAAAAGAGTGAAGGAGAAAACAATCAAGAGCAGTATAATGGTAACGGCTAGGAAGACTACGAGTAATGTCTTAATTCTTTGAATTGAAAAGCAAATCGGTTCAAAATTTTACCATATACCATGATACTATTTAAGAGCAATGCCAAGGAGATTCTTAAATTGGGTTACACTCGTCATCTCACAACTTAACGTTAATTTTTATGTTAATATTATAAAACATTGTGCTAAAAATATGATGTGGCAGAGAGTTTATAAAGAATCCAATTTTTTTCGAGAGTCTCCTTAACATTTCTCGTGTGGAGATGTAGGTTAAATGTAACATCCCACATCGCCTAGGGGAGTGATCTTAAATGTATATTCTCATCCCTACCTAGCACGAGGCCTTTTGGGAGCTCACTGGCTTCGGGTTCCGTAGGAACTCCGAAGTTAAGCGAGAAGAGGGCTAGAGCAATCCCATGATGGGTGACCCACTGGGAAGTTGCTCGTGAGTTCCCAAAAACAAAACCGTGAGGGAATGGTAAGCCCAAAGCGGACAATATCATGCTACGGTGGTGGAGCGGGCCCGGGAAGTGATCCGCCCCGGGCCGGGATGTGACATTAAATCAACTAACTAAATGTTTAAAACACAATAGCCATTCTTTTATATCCGTGTTTAAATATCTCTTTTCACAAATTAAAGTAATTTAAGAAAAAGATGTTTTAATTCTCTTGTACTCGAGTTTGAATTTTATATTTGTAAATTACAAAAGTTTAAATTGTTGTTTTACAACAAAAAATAATAATATTAAAAATAACGTGTTAAGCCAAAAAAAAAAACAGTGGTACTTTTGAGTGGAAAAGGATCCCTAGGATCCCCAGGATATGGAGGAGATCCTTTTTTTTCTTTTGAGCTAGGCTTTGTCTCTCTAAGTAGACTCATAGATCATTTTTAAAGGAGATGTTAAAAGATAAATGTTAATGTTAATTTGATGGCTGACAATGTTTCATTTTTTCCAAACGATATGTTATTTTTGTTACAAATGATATTTGAAAGATCTATTTTAAAAAGATATCAATTAAAATAAATTTTCAAGATCTATGATTGAAGCATTAATGAGACTCACATAATAAATAATTAAAAATTATTAGACATAACATTTTCTCATATCAGTTAAGCTTGTTTCTACCTTCAAATATAATTACATGATATTTCACTTAAGATTTGTCATGATGGTCTTGAAATGGGCACACAGCTCACACACACACAAAGGGCAGTGTAGTGCTCTCAATCTCCCCTTTCTTTTTTCCCTCTAATTTACTCATTCCTTAATCCTCTTTCCCCTTCCCTTCTCATTTCTCCCCTTCCACTTTTTCAATTCAAACACTAAATTTTCCTATTATCAATCTCAAAAACCAAGCTTTGAACTTTCCCTTTTGCTCAATTGTCTGGTAAGAAAATTGGAAGCACTTTTTCCTGCTTAAAATCCCACCAAATTCTCGAAAGTCTCGGACTTTTGTGCTTTTTTTGCACCCACATTTCTGCTGAGTGAGTGGTTATCTCAGAAGAAACCTGTAATGCCGGATTGGATCTGAAGCTTTTTACTTCAAGGAAGGAGCTTTACCCTATGCTATTCAGCTCAGGCAGCTCCTCAGCTCTCACTGCACTCTCTGCTGCAAACTGCAGGTAAAAAAAAAAAGTGCTTATAGATCTGAACTTGCTATGCCTGCCAGTGTGAAAAGTGCTTTTCTTGTGTTATCTCCTTGCATGAATGCCTTACTGCTAGTTTTTCCACTTAACTTCTGCTCAACCCATCAATGATTTTCTCAGTTTCATTCATTTTACTATAATTAAAATGTTGAATTTAGTCAATGTGGTTGCTTTGGACTAACCCCACTTTTCTTGTGACCGTTGGATTAGGTTTTAATTTGGTCAAATTACTTAATGTAAATGCTTTGTATTATTGTCTACCTAATCTTCATTTTTTCGTTTTCCTGCTGACCCAGGAGACCGTAAGCCCTGCAGAGGTTGCATTTTGGTTTTTCTCTTGTCACTTTCGTAGACTTTGGTCTTAACAGCTCCCCATGAAGTCCTGTCCTTTTTTAGTTATTCACTTCCTTTTTGGCATTGCCATTCTTCTTCCCCTGGTTTTCTCTGACCTGACTTCCGATAGGCAAGCACTTCTTGACTTCGCTGACGCTGTTCCCCATCGTCGAAAGCTTAGTTGGAACCCTGCTACCCCTGTCTGCACATCCTGGGTTGGCATCACTTGCACTCCAAATGGCACCCGGGTTATTTCCCTCCGACTTCCTGGAGTTGGACTGTTGGGCTCTGTCCCACCAAACACCCTTGGTAGGCTAGATGCCCTCCGGATTCTTAGCCTTCGGTCTAATCTCCTCCGCGGTGTCCTTCCTTCTGATATTACCACCCTTCCTGCACTCCAGCACTTATACCTGCAACGTAACAACTTCTCTGGTGACATTCCTACCTCCTTTTCACCTCAACTCAATGTATTGGATTTATCATTTAATTCCTTCACAGGCAACATTCCAGAAACAATGCGTAATTTGACACAACTCACAGGATTGAGCCTCCAGAACAACAACCTTTCCGGACCTATACCTCATCTCGACCTACCTAAGCTCAAGCGTCTAAATTTAAGTTACAACCGTCTTAATGGCTCTATACCATCATCCCTTCAAAGGTTCCCCAAGTCATCCTTTGTGGGAAATTCACTTTTATGTGGAGGGCCTCTTAAGCCTTGCTCCCTCGTCCTTCCTCCGCCACCTCCTACTTCCAATCGACCACCACCAGTAGCTCCTCATAAAAAGAGCTCCAAGAAAAAGCTCAGGTTGGGATACATCATTGCTATTGCAGCTGGAGGGTCTGTTCTGCTGTTGCTGTTAGGCCTAATTGTAGTTCTCTGCTGTTTAAAGAAGAAAGACAACGGAGGAACTAGTGTATTGAAAGGGAAGTCTTCTACCGGCGGAAGGAGTGAGAAGCCCAAGGAGGAGTTTGGGAGTGGGGTGCAAGAACCCGAGAAGAACAAACTAGTTTTCTTTGAAGGTTGTTCTTACAATTTTGATCTGGATGATTTGTTGAGGGCTTCTGCTGAAGTGTTAGGAAAGGGAAGTTATGGTACTGCATACAAGGCGGTCTTAGAGGAGGCAACAACAGTGGTAGTTAAAAGGTTGAAGGAAGTGGTCGTTGGGAAGAGGGATTTTGAACAGCAAATGGAGATTGTGGGAAGAGTTGGACAGCACGCAAATGTGGTTCCACTCCGTGCTTATTATTACTCAAAGGACGAGAAGCTTCTAGTTTATGATTACATCTCAAATGGGACCTTATCTGCGCTTTTACATGGTATGCATGTCACTACTCCATTTCTTTCTTTTATATCGCTTTCATAAAAATAAACACACCATTTGTAAGTGAGAACTTGTGTGCATATCTAATAGACAATGCAGGTAATTACAGTGAAGAGTGTGTAGTTTCTGTAGAATACTTGTAGAGAAACATCAATTTTAAATTAAGGAGTTTTCATCAACGTAGTCGAGCAGCATATTCGATAATGATGGTGTTATGTTGGGATTTCAGAGTTCTAATTACGTGCTTTGCAACTCGGATGCATTTCATCTGCATGCATCCCACGAGTATGTGAATTTTGGTTTGACCTCCGTATGCCTAATGGTTCTCTAGTCCTCATAGGAGGAGGCATTGTGATACCCCATTCTTCAACCATTGTTACTGACACTGAAAGTCACCTATTACTTTTCCTAACTATTTCTGTTTCCTTTTTGCTTGATGGTAAAACATGCTCATCTGTTATGCGTAATAAAAGATCAGGTTACCGTTCTACTTTCTATCCCCATAACCAATACGAAAGATACTACAAATTTCCGAGTTCAGCAACTTGCTGAAGTGTGCAAAGCAGCTTGCTACCTTCAATTTTTCTTCTCTGTATTGGCAATCACTTTTAGTTCTTCTTTCGAAGTCTGTAATGGATCTATTCAGGACAGGCTATTTAGATCACCTTTTTAGAAAATTCAGCTGTATGTTGAAGTCACAGTCCTGTGCACCACACTCAATTTTTATTGAATCTTATGGCAGGAAACCGAGGAGGCGGAAGAACTGCATTAGACTGGGACTCGAGGGTAAAGATTTCCCTTGGCACCGCGAGGGGAATTGCTCATATCCATTCTGTGGGTGGTCCAAAATTCACTCATGGAAATATCAAGTCCACAAATGTCCTTCTCAGCCAAGACCTCAATGGGTGCATCTCTGATGTTGGCCTGACTCCTCTCATGAATGTTTCTGCCACTGCTCGGAGTGCAGGCTATCGCGCTCCAGAGGTGATTGAAACCCGCAGGCACTCTCATAAATCAGATGTGTACAGCTTTGGTGTCGTCCTCCTTGAGATGCTGACTGGAAAAGCTCCCCTCCAGTCACCGGGGCGTGATGATATGGTTGATCTTCCTCGGTGGGTCCAGTCCGTGGTCAGGGAGGAGTGGACTGCAGAGGTGTTTGACGTTGAACTGATGAGGTACCAAAACATTGAAGAAGAAATGGTTCAAATGTTGCAAATTGCAATGGCGTGCGTGGCCAAGGTTCCGGATATGCGACCGAGCATGGAAGAAGTTGTTAGAATGATTGAAGAAATCCGGCAATCAGACTCAGAGAACCGGCCATCTTCCGAAGAGAATAAATCAAAGCACTCAACTGTGCAGACTCCTTGACCGCTCAAACTTGTTTTATTAGGATCTGAGAAATTCAAGATAGAACTGTACATTTTTTGTACATGCCTCTTAAGGTTTTCCCAAGCATTATTCAATTACATGCATGGCTTTGTAGAGTGGCAATTTATGGTCAGTCCAATTGTGAGATTTTTCTAAGTAGTTTAGGTGGGGTATTTTCTTTTCTTGATTTGTTGTAATATTGAATTTTAACATAATGAATTACTCGACGATCTTTGATAATTCAATAGTCTTGTCTGATTTTTGTTTTAGGGAAATGATTTCCGCACATTCATGTTTATTTCTGACATTTGGATTGAATAAATCAAATAGAGAATCAAGTGACAAAAATAAGCATTGACGTACGGAAATCGTTTCCATTATTATTTTCTATTCCTATAATCACATTTTAATCACTATAAAATTGACGTTGAAAGTACACATCATCACATTATGAGACAGCGAATGTGGTTAGAAATGTTGGTCACTTGGTCTAAAGCTACTCTTACGGAGATGCACGTTATAGGCCCTTGAAAATAGGGGGGTATATATATGTATTTAGGGGTTACATTTCCGTTGTAGGTCAGTTTCTCTCCAAGTCTGGCGATTCCAATTTCCTTTGCATGCCAACTCCGATTTTCCGTATATAGATCGTGGTCCTCAGTTTCCAGCCAAGAAATGTACTATGTTTCGCTAAACACATGAAGGATCGTTCAAAAACTCGTCACCTTTATCGTCGATTGCTATCCTCCGTGATCTGGCGAGGAGGTGCTAGCTAGAGTTCCAACAATGGCAGACGGTTCATCCTTGCCACCACCTCCTGGCCGCAACCAATCAAAGGCCAGCAGTGCACGGCATGTTGCCTTCTCTGAAACTGCCTCAGCTCCCAGCAAGGTCCGTGAACAGCCCTATCCGGTTCCTGACCTTGACCATGAGCGCCCCAAGCGTATTCGTCCAGGCTGCTACGCTTGCTGCGCATGGTGCTGCCTGGTCTTCTTCGCCATTGTGATTCTCGCTCTCATTATTGGTTTCATTTGCGTGGCCATCTTCCATTCGTATCTCCCAACAATCTACATCCGAAGATTCAACGCCACCAGCCTCAACTTTACTAAAAACCACAATAACATCGTCTTGAAGGGAAAGGTAGATTTTCTTGTGGAGTTCTTTAACAAGAACGACAAAACTGAGCTCAAGTATGGCGCCTTCAAGATCAAAGTTACGTCTGCGCACATCCCGCTAGGTATCACCCAGTTTTCTCAGTTTACTCAGGGCCACAAGAACACCAAGTCCTTGAATGGAACTGTTAGGGTTAATAAATCCAAGATTGACAAAGACGACGCAGACCAACTCAAGATCGACATGAAAAATAGGGACATGACACTGAATTTAGCCATGACCGGAAGCGTTAGCTTCCCCATTGGAGGAATTCCGTTTAACGACATTCCCATCATTTCAAACTGCGATGCCAAGCAAAGGGAAATCGATTTCGGAAACAAGGCTAAATGTGATTATAAGATTATCCCCATATAACAAAATCCTCGATGATCTCCATCCGCGTTCTCTATGTTACGGATAATAGTTTAGATCCCGCGTTTTTCCTCAACTCTCTGACATGATCGTGGGATTACTTTAGACGAGACCAGAGAGACTCAAAGTGGTGCAGCAAAAACGGCTACCAATAGTGATGAGGGAAGAATGGTTTGAGCCATCATATATCATACGTCGATTGGATATGTAAGGTTTGATTGTTTTGTTATGTATTAGCCTATCAGGTCTAATCTTAAAAGCTTTTCCTTCTTTTTGTGGTGCTGGATCTTTCATTAATTAGTGTTGAGAAACTTGTTTAGGATCATTAAACATGTTTAAGGTTTTAAATACTAGTCTTATATGGTGATCAAATGTATTACATTTTGTGTAAGGGGGTGCAATCTGCAGATGAATGTCTGTATTTTGCTTTTGTTTTGATTTCTTTCCTCATCACCTTATGAGTTATGGCCTAAATACGCAGAAGAATTATATGTTGACTAATCGATAAAAGCCGTTTGAAACACAATCACACACGATATTGTCGTTCCGTTCCGTTCAATCTGCAAACCCGTCTCAGCAAACACACAAATCGATACCCAACGCAATTATAAGCCTACTTGAATCTTACAAAATCCCAATTATTTGTAATTAAATCCGAATTCCCAATTACATAGCAATCAAAATAAATTGCATCGAACAAGGTAAAGTGAAAGACACGAGAACAAAGAGAGGAACCACAAAGCCAAAAACCCAATTGAATAAAGCAAAGAGTTCGGAGAAGCCTACACATAAAGTGACAAATTCAATTGAAACAAGCAATCTTGGGTTCACTTGAACATACCTACGCTTCAATATTTTAGGCAATAATGTGAAAAATTCGAAAGGTTGTGCCTGATCTGAAACAAAACAAAACGTGAGGGATGATTTTGCAATGAGTACATTTTTGCTCATCACTCTCAAATGATGATAATGCTTGTCAACTTGCTTATAATTATTGGATGAAGTTTAAATTTTAATATTTGTATTCATTTATTATAAAAATCTTAAAATTTAAACTCATAAAACAATAATAATGCGGTGATGAGCATCAAAATCAATCGGTGAAGAAAAATATCTTCTTTTGTAATTAGCTTTAAGTGGAGGGTATGAAGGATGTTGCAAATGAAGGATGTTGTAACACGGAGGAGGACATGGATCCCCTCCCACGCCAAGTTGGAATATAAATATAGAAAATTCTAGAAAGGTCTTTTTTCTTTCTTATCTTTTTCTATATATGTGATACAAAAATACATTTCCCCAATTTTTGACCTTCTCATTTTCTTTCAAACTCGGATTCTGTCAAATCCCAATCGCACAATCTCCTGGTATTCTTCCCCATCTCATCCAATTCTCAACTACTCTGACATTTTTGTTTTTGCTTTTAATTTATATGAAATAAAGGTATCCGCTTTTGTCTGTGATTGTGTAGGAAATTAGGGTTTGTTTGGGCTCGCGATCTGGTTTTGATTAGGTTTTTTTTTTTTTTTTTGGGTTTTTCAGGTTGTGTTTTGTGTGATTGTGTGTGTTTGTAGGTGTTGTCATGGCATCTAAACGTATCTTGAAGGAGCTCAAGGATTTGCAGAAGGACCCCCCTACCTCATGCAGTGCTGGTATTTGCTCCTTTTCCTTGAACAAATCCCTTGTCTTTTTGTTAAATTTGGATCCCATATATAAAATTGTCTTAGATTTGTAGATGGTTGTCCCAATTGCAGCGAATTAGCGGGGTTTTTTTTCGATGATTTCAACTGTTTCCAGCTCCCATTTTTATCAAAATATTGGCCCCCCCTTTCATCAATTGGACAGAAAAGAAAAAAAACTGAAATTTTAACCCTTTGCTTTATCGATTGGGAAATAAAGATGTAGCAAATTTGTGGATGGTCCATTTGGGAGCGAAACCATCCTCCTTTAATGGTTTAGCTGATGTAAAAAAGTGATGGTAGGATATTCTCGCATTGTGGCGGGTTTTGTATAGGTCTAGTATGCTGGCTCATGCATCTTATGTTTCTCGGTTGTATTCATATTTTGATCACTTTGCTGAACTTGGCATACATTCTTCTTGTGGGTTTCTCTTTCATGGATTATAGGTCCTGTGGCCGAGGACATGTTCCATTGGCAGGCGACAATTATGGGACCTGGTGATAGCCCATACACGGGTGGTGTTTTTCTAGTTTCAATTCATTTCCCTCCAGATTATCCATTCAAGCCTCCAAAGGTACAAATAGAAAAACCGGGTCCTCATGTTTCTATATGTTGTTGTGGTCATGTTCCTCCGTACAGTATCATTATTGAAACATGAGCTTTTGTGAGTCGTATAATGGGTGATATGGATACCTGCACATAGTCTTTAGTTATCTACTCATACATGCAGGTGATCCATTAAAATGTTCTCTGCAGTTTATGTGAGGGATTTTCATGTGTATCATATGTCGAATTGTATTTTAACCATAAGTTGCAGGTGCATTTATTGGACACGGTTCATTTTTAAGTAGTTGTTATTCATGATGTACCAGGCCCCATTATAATTATATTTAAGCTTTTTTCTTCTCCCGTATTTTGTTTTGGAGGGGGTTGGGAGAGATGTGTGTGTGCGAGAGAGAGATTGCATTTTGAAGTAGGGTTGGTTACTGATATCGCATTTCGATTTTATGTCTGTTTGTGGGACTGTTATATAATACCAAGTTAGAAACTGTCTACAAACTGATTACTCCTTTAGGGGCTTTAGGTTCGTCTGCCATCAACATTCAGTAGCCAAAATATCCTGTATATCAGCTGTGGCCTTTTGTTTTGAATCTTTGTTTAAAGTAATTCTTCTTTTTATTTGATTTTAATGTTAAAATGTTATTTTTATTCACAATTGATATTCCGGATATTCAGGGATATGTGTTTCCGAAGTCAATAAAGTGGCAAGGTGTTTCTCTGTTCCCTCAGTTTTTCATGAATCATGTTTATCTGAGAATACTTTTAAAATTGTACGACAAAAGCTTATTATTGTAAAATCATCTTATCTATAGCAGGTGTTCATTTTATGTTTTTGGCTTCTTAGTTATCTCTGGTAGAATTTTAGAGGCGAACTCAAGTTGCGTGCGTAGTCTAATGCTTTTGGTCTACCTGTGTTTGTTTCAGAATTCGTCTCTTGATAGTCTAGAATGTAGAGTCTAACTCAAGTTCCATTTCAGGTTGCATTTAGGACCAAGGTATTCCACCCAAACATTAATAGCAATGGAAGCATATGTCTTGATATTCTCAAAGAACAATGGAGCCCGGCACTAACCATTTCCAAGGTTTGTGTAATTATTTTCTTCTTGTCGGAGTTCGTCTTGTGAGTGGGACTACAAGAGCTGTGGCTTATGTCCCCTTATCAGATTAAAAGGAGATGTCCTGTGGCTGCATCCTAATGATCCTACATCTCATTCCAAGCCCTGTTGCATCATGTGACTTGCAACTGGTGCTGTGAGACGTACTCATCATTCGTGATCCTACTTTTCACTCCATGTCCTGTTGTATCACTCGAGATGGAATGAGTGATACAGCTCAAGCATGTGGCTGTGCCTAAAAAGGATGAGATGTAATCATTTTACAGAGCAAGTAACATGGTATGCTCAACATAGGATGAGATGTCGTCATTTTTTGGGATGGATTTAAAGTTGATTCCTTTTAATGTGATAAAGGCACTAAATCCAGTTCCGTAACTTCTTTTGATATGGGTTGTAATGTCTATCAAATGAACTTGTGTTTCAGGTGCTGCTGTCCATATGCTCTTTGCTGACGGACCCCAACCCCGACGATCCGCTTGTCCCCGAAATTGCACACATGTACAAGACGGACAGGGCAAAATATGAAGCCACTGCTCGCAGTTGGACTCAGAAGTACGCGATGGGGTAAAACCAAAGGTTCCGGCATTTGTTAAAGGCTTGCAAATGCATGAACTCCATCTCCTTTTAAGTGAACATTGGAAATATTGAAAAGTTATCTATTTGTGAGACTTAAAGTTGATCAAGGAACAAGTTCGCATTTGTGAATATTCATTTGAAGGCATTCGAGATGGAAGGACAAAACAAGTGTAATGTATCGTTGCTATGATATTTAAGTGAATGGTTTGTTTGTTGAAGAAATAATGCTTTTTAAGTGCACGATTGCTTTAGAGTGCCTAGTTAAACACCATCCAAATGAAAGCCATTTTTGTGTTCAGGTCAAAGAACCCGTTCGGAAGTGATCCTTGGAGGGACCAAATCACTTTTTGGAAGAAGCACATGAGAGGCGCTTCTCCGTAGAACTACCGCCCCTCGTGCTTTCAGAAGAGTGGCACTTATGTCCGTCTTAGAATCACTTCCAAACATGAAACGATGTGTTGCACTGAATCCATTTGTATGTGTTACTAGACGTGGGTTAGGCCAAGTGGCCATAAAATATCCTGCTTTCTTGCTCCCAAGTTCGAGTCCCTTTCCCGAGTTTAGAGCAACTAGAACTATTCCTTTCGTGCGTATATTGTGATGCTTCTTAAGCTCTTTTATGATGAAGGGAACGTCGTATATATCTGCGATATAGAATATTGTCTTCATATTTCTTTTGTTTTGTTTTTTATGATCGGAAAAATCTGTCCAACTTACATGGGGTCGCGATCATTGGTAGCTATAAAGCGCAGAACTTGTGAATTGGATGCGAACGAGTCACAGCGATGGGCACTTGTGGTTGTGGTGGTGCAAGGTTTGGCACCGAATGATGTGCTCCGTTTGCATTTTTATGTCTAGAAGCCACGTGGCATCATGGGTTCTTCTCTTTCCAAGTTCCAATATCAATCTTCTAGATTTACTTTTATTAGGTGAAAAGTTTTCTAGATTAACTTTAATACATCCGATGCTAAGTGAGAGATTTAAAACACGATATCTTAGGTGCATGAAAAAAGTTACAGGTCGGTTAGAGTAAAGAGGTAGCCGAAGCACACACCCCTTTCTTTCACCACCCCCACCCCATCCTTAGCTCCCGTAATTCGCCCATTGCCATTTCTCGACCCTTTCTGAAGAATTGTCAAAAATTTTGCTCCCATGATAGTTAAACTTAAGGGCGAGTAAGGGCAATAACCTTCGTTTGACGTTACGTGTATCCATCCCTTAATATGTGAGTCATAGATTCTCGATACCTAGGTAACATGGACAGTCCTAAATTCTTAAACTAATAATACAAGGAGGAGTTAGGTCATGCATGATTTAAAAAAAACGTCATCGAAAACTGCCGGAAATTAACCCGATTTTAGTTCCCCATTAAATTTAAGTGTGCACTTTGAGGGGCCAAATTAAGATATCTTTGATTAACTTATCGCTTGGCTGACAAGCAACGAACCTCCATCACCAGTCTCTTTGTCCCAACCTTAATAATGCATGATTGCTCACTTTTCTCACGTGCTGGCTGATGGATTCGGGGTCTATCGTTGCCTTTGCTTCCTCCCGAAGCATAAACCAACCCTATCAACTTTTCGACGTTTTAAAGTGGTTTTAATTTAATTTAATTTAGAACCTATCTCTATGTATGTAATGCCGCCACAAGGTGTGATAGGTTGAAGAGAAAAGTAGGATTACATATATAATTATTAATAGGTTTTGACAAATTCCCTTCCTCTACGGTCTACATATGTTATTTTGACTCAATCCAACTCTTGATTAAAATAATCCAATGGTGTCTTCTTTTCGTGAACGCAGCTCGACCTCTTGTATATAACGAGCCGCTTATTTTTAAGTAAAATCATAATTTGACATTGTACAATAAAATAAAGAGAATCTGAAGTAATGGAGTCACGTGATTATACTTGTGTGACCGTCCAATGACAAGCAATTAAATGTTACGACTAGTATCAGTGTGCGGCTGGATGAAGAAAAACAGAAAAGTATTATAAGTGTAAAACAAAGTATGATCAAACAGAACCGGCTGTCCTACTGAATATTTTCAACCCGCGAATAATAAATGAGAATGAATAAGGCTTTTTTTCGGTAAAGGGATTAGGTTTGATGGGGTCAAAGAAAATTAAAATTGGGTCCATAAGCTGATATTTGTATACGATGATCATGATAAATATGGCCTGGCATGCACCTATCAGTCCATCACCCATGCGTTGAAGAAGAAAAAAGACACCGTCTGAGTCTCAATTTTTAGCACACAAACTCAACAGTTTCATATACGCTGCAGAGGCTGTGGACAGTAAAAAGTTAAAGCCACTGCTTCCCGATTCCTGGGTGGAAAAAAGAGTCTTAAGGAGCAGCATGCTTTTGGAGACGCACCACCAACATACCATACGGAAAGGGATATTCCTTGAATCCATTCTATCAAATCCATCAAATTTATCAATTCGGATCTTTAAAATTTGATTTAACGGTTAAAGTTATTAAAACTTTTAAAGGAGACTCATATTTTAAACTGTTTTATCAAATTTTAAGGGCTTGGAAAAGAGCTGCATGCTAACTAGAGAAAAAGAGTTGTCTAATGTTTTTAATTGTTTGATCAAATTTTAAAGGAGACTCATGTTTTTTAACTGTTTGCCAAACACAGTAAAAGGCAGAGAAAAAGAGCTACATGCTAACTAGAGAAACCGCGTGGTCGGTTTCAAACATGTAAAACGTGAATTAGCATTGTGTCTCCAATCGTATATCTCTTTGTATTCATCACTCTCGTTATGTGTACATCAGACGCAATACAAGTTACTTTCTCTCATTTAGCAAAACTTACTGTGCTATCTTAAGCAGAATACAAGTACATCCTCTCATTTAGTAAGACACATATAGGTCTCATATGACAACACATTACTAGAGCATAACTATCATTTACGATGCACGTGTAAACTATTTACACTTAACATTATTGTATATAGACACCACCTGAGTTCAGAAAATAGACATACAAGGTGTTTTGAGAACCTTCCGAATGTTTTGCACGGGTCCCTTTCTATCAACCAAGTGTTTGATATAATACCTGTTAAGCATTATCTCGACATATTGCGTGGACAACACTGATCAACAAATTCTCTTGATATCACTCATCAAATGTTCGACGAAGTACCTAAGTGAATAAACTAAATTTTTATTTATTTATTTACTCTGATTCTATCTAAAAAACTTGAACCTTTAATATGGGAAGACCCAAGATTCGAATCTTGTATTTGCCACTGTACACAATATAAAAAAGGGAACTTTAACGAAAAACTCTCAGTATTGTTCACTTTAACGAAAAACCATATTTTTACACTAAAAGTCAATCATGATACAATTCACTTTACCCTTTATTTTGTCCTTATCGTTAAAACTCAAAATTTGCAAGCAATTTTCATTAATTTTTCTTATAAAAACAGTTTGTTGTTCAGGATTTTTTTAGAGAAAAGTTATGCATCCACCGACACTATATATACACAGATGTGTTGGCTGAGGAAACTCTACTTTGCTGTAGAATTTCAATATTAAATTGGAGAAGGAAAAAATCAAAGAGGGAAGGACTAATTGGAGGAAAAGTTAGGCAATTTGTGAGCGTGAGTAGTGGGGGGTTGTTTTTGTTTGTGGAAAGAAAACGAGAGGTTGGAAATGGCCTAAGAGGAACTGAGGAAGAGGGCAACTGACACGTCAACAGAGCCAGCTGGAAGCAGGTTTGTTTTCCCGCTTAACACTCCAGACCATGACCCGTGACCCATGACCCGCTCACATACATAATCCCCCTCACTCTCACGAGAATAATTTACACCCATTCCCTGAGTCAAAGTAAATATAAATTAAATTAAACAAAAGAAAACACCAGAAATATAAAACATAACAAACAGGTGTCACAGCGGGTAATTTGAACTTCGGTGAAAGAAAGCAGAACATTTTTGTATACGACTTAGTTTTATTGATTTTGAATATAGTTTGTAGCTTAATTAATTAAGTGTATTCACTTATGCACTCGAAGTTCTGAGTACAACTTTTCACTTGTAGAAAAATAGAATTGGTATTCACACTTTACATTCATTCTCTGTGCACCACTATTTATTTTGAGAGTTGTTATTGACATTAAAAAGATTATTCTTCTTCCTAAACATGTAAAAACAAAACAAAAGAGAACACGTATTTTGAAAAGTATGAGTAAAAACTTTTAATTAAAAATAAAGTCGGACGACGCTAAACAAAAAATAAGTGGTAGATAAATTAATTTTCACTAAAGTTTATGTAGGCGTTGTATATTTTCTTAAGAATAATGCTGAGAAGGGAATTGGATCTTTTCCGAGGTAAATCTTTGGGATCCTCCTGATCCAATAACATGGACCGTTAGATTTTGATCTAACGGTTATAAAAAGAGAGCTCCTAAAAGTTATAATAATTGTACATTTTGGATCAAAATTCAAAAGCCAATTTTAGTGGATCAAAAGATTCCCGTGGATTTGCCTCGGAGAGGATCCAATTCCGCTGAGAATAACAACTAAATTTGGAAACCAAACCATTTCCACTTATGTGTATCCTATCCGTGACTTCCATGCACTATAAATATACTTTACCCTTCCCATTTTTCTCCGTTTTCCTTCTCTCCCAAACCTGCAAAGGGGTTTTATCAGTAGCTCACTCTCTGCCAAAAGCCTCCATACAGCTCCCCTTTGCCGTTCCTCCCTCTTCTCTTTTGCTCTTTCTTCTTCCTTCCACTCCAAAAAGCTTCTCACTTTTACCCCCTCTCTCTGTCTCTCTGTCTCAACCTTCTACAAATTCAAAACCTCACTCACTTCAGCTCAGTAGTACAAACTTTTCTACATGCTTTCGCCGTCGATTCTTGATGTTGCTGCTTCCGACCAAACCCGCATCTCCAATTTCATTTCCTCCGCCTCCAAATCCATGACAACCTTCCAACCCACCTCGTCCGCACACTCTGCGGTCAAATTTTCAGAGCAAATCACCACCGTGACAAAACCCATGATCCAGGAACCCGATAACCCGAACCCAGTCCCGCCAAAGCTCGTCCGGATCATACTCACGGACGCCGACGCCACCGACTCCTCCAGCGACGACGAAGACAGCGGCGTACGCAGAGTCAAACGACATGTCAGACAGATCAGCCTCGAGCTCTCCTCGCCTTCCTCTTCCTCTCCTTCGTCTTCGTCGTCGTTTTCTTCGGGTCAGTCGAAGAGGGTCAGGAAAGACCCGAAACCCGTGAAGCGAACCGGGTCGAAGTCGCCGGCAATGGATGCATCGCGCCAGAAGAAGTTCAGAGGCGTACGCCGGCGGCCTTGGGGTCGATGGGCTGCGGAGATCCGAGATCCGAATCGTAGAAAACGGGTCTGGCTCGGAACCTTCGACACAGCGGAGGAAGCCGCCAGTGTTTACGACAGAGCTGCCATCCTTCTCAAGGGTCCAGACGCCGTCACCAACTTTTCTAACGCCGTTACAACGGAAGAGAAAGTCGTTGCCGATGTGGTGGTCCCAGCTGCGGGGGAGGGATGCGGGTGCGTATCACCGCCGTCCAGCGAGGCTCTCTCGTCGCCCACCTCGGTCCTCCGTTACGAGGAGCAAACGCCGTTTGATGGTTTTATTTACGGAGACGTTGACGACTTCGTGTTTGATATCGACTTGCCGTTAAGCTTTCCAGATATTATGTTGTCGAGTAACAACTTTGTGCGTGACGAGTTCGGCGAGTTTGACGTAGACGATTTCTTAGCTGACGTCGTAAGTTGAACCCAGTACGATACACGTGTCAACTTCAGGTGGGCAGGATTATTTTGTAATTTCACTTGGGACTGTGTGCTGCAATTTAAGTGAAGTGAGTTTTGTAAAGTGGCACAAGCAGTGCATGGAATACCGAAAATACTGAGTGTGATATACAATGACTACGAATATAGCCGATTATCAATAATATATACGGCGGTTTTGTGAGAACTCGTTTTTGTAGTTTTATTTTATTTTAAATTATTTGTGTTTAATTGTAATTAAAGACGGATTATTATAAATTTTTATTGATATTTGTCAATTGAGAATAGAAGTTTGGAGACTATTGGAGTGTGGAAAGGAATAAAATTAAAAATCATAAATGAAATGGTGCTTTTAATTTCTTGGACATCCGTGGTTGAAAAATATATTCTTCTCTATGTTAAATATTACATTTCACTTATTTTAAAAAGAAATATATTAACCTATATTTACAAAGCTTTGAATTTTAATTGCGTTATAGTGATTTGTAGAGAGTCATTCACTCATTTGTTTGACATTGGGCTCGTTTGGAAGTCTATATGAAATGATTGAAAATTTTTTAGGTGAAATTTTTTTTAGAAATCGTCCTTAGTAAAAATTTAAGAGCATTCTAAAAAACTTTAAATGTTTTTTGCAAAAAATACATATCTGATGCTTCTTCCAATGTACTTTTGAAACTCAAAATCAATTCACATAATACATTTTCAGTAATTTTAAAAACATTTTCACATGAGTCCATTAATACTAACAACAAAATTGTAATACCACAACACTAGTCCATTATAAATACGTATTACTATTAACATCTACATGAATCAAACATTTTGTTTATACATACATGAATCGAACCTAAAACTTTCATAATTAAATATCGAAAACTTTTACTGAATTAAATATTATGATTGGTCCTATAATATTCAATTGAACCGAAATCTTAAATAAAATACTATTGTTAGTGGCACACTTGGAAGCCTCAACAGTCAAGACACGTGTTTTTCATACTTTTTTTTTCATGTCAATTGCTTTCGGAATTGAGACAGAGAAAATATTAGTCTTTTTCTTAGAGTTTGGCTTTTGTCGGATATTCTTGATGGGCTACATCAAATTATTAGAAATATCAAAATTAAACGACAAAATCTAATTGCTTTTTCTTTTAGTTTTCTTTTCAAGTAATCTAGTTGCTTTGTTTTTGTTGATTTTAGTGAGTAAAAGTAGAAGTTTGGTGAGTAATTCGTAGGAGAATAAAAACATCAAGTAGTATCAATTTTGGCTGTAATAATTCTCGAATTCAGGTTCTTGGAACTAAATATGCGCATCGTTATGGGTGGTGGAGATGTCCAATCTCGTTTACCTGTAAAAGAACATACAACTGTGAGTAAGCTAAGGACTGGGATGTGACAGTCTAAAGTTATATGACGATCAAGTTAGTAAGTAATATTAAGAATGGGCAAGAGAATGAGTATGCAAAGATTATGTTATCATAGATGAACTCTAAAAGAGTATATTTATACTGGTCGAAGAGATAATCTTTTAGGATAGTAGATATTGCATCATTTTAGGATTTAAGAGCGAGATTCTTTGCGGGCACACCAATCCTTAAATGGTAAGAACTCCAAGATCATAGAAAATCTACTTATTTCTTGCAGAACAAGCATGATCAATCTTAACGAAGTCGTTAGACTTAGCTCACTGATTCCAGAATAGGATGATGGTGACATCATTTGCCCGTTTAGTTAGTTCCACATTGGAGATTGTTGAGCCTATGACTGAACTTCTGAGATATGAGTATTCAATCTTCTTTACTCCGACCCTGGAAAATTATGACCCCACACAAGTTAACTACTGCTAACTTTTGAAAGAAGTCGCGTTCTCATCATTTACCAAACACTTTAGACGTTAAAACAAGTTGAGTATCATTAGCCCTAATCAATTCATTCTTTGTTGTTTGAGATTTGCATCATTGCATGTATAAACATTTTAGAAGAGTGATTTTCCGCACAATCATTTTCTTCTTCTTCACGTCCACAGAAAAAAAGGGTGTGAAAATTATTCCCCATATCCTGACTTGTAGAACGACTAAAACAAAGAGAAATAAGAGCCAAGTAGGCTAGTGTGTGGGCCATAGGGTCCACATTGAATGGGTCGCTAGTCACTAGTGGCAAAATAATAGCCTATTGGCTATTGCCTTGGGGTCACACTAATGCATGATGGGATCTCAAATGGACTGGTACCATTCCAATACATGAATAAAGCTGGCTACCGGCGGCTACAACGTTGGAATGGTAATGGATATTTTGCTTAGGGACTGTTTGGGGAGAGGCAAATAAAGTTGGTTTTTTGCGTGCTTTAAAAGGCACCATAAGCAGTGAACTAGTCTCATGAGCAGGAATTTGGTGGGTCCTACTGGTTGGTGACCAAACAGATACGAAAATAACAAAAGCCCAAATCTGGCCCATCCATCCACAGCCGCCCCCCCACTAATAGCGATTAATTAAAAATTTTAATTCAATCTTAATCCCAAATTATATGAGATGTAGTTGCCTTATTGCCAACAGATTTTGGTCTTAATTGTTCGGTTTTTTCCTCTGATGTGCGGTAAGTCCACTCCACATGCTATTTATAAAAATGTTTGACGTAATATTGTACTAGTTCTAGAAAAGTTAATTTCTGCAGATCTTTGTCATAATTCGTCACTATTTGCTTCCTAATTACTCTTCTCTCTCTAATGAATTTTCTATGTGCCCAAACCCCAGCACAGTATACACAGCATAACCATGGATACTAAGTTCCGATTTTCCAGTGGTTCAAATTTGTACCAAGGTGTAGCGTGGTTATAATTGTTAACTCGACTACATTTTAACAATTAGATTGACGATTTATTATCCTCTATTTATATAGGTTGGTCACAATTTCGCTAATCTCTCTTCACCCATGAAGTCATTGAAGAAAGTTGAGGTTCCGCCATAAAACTAATTGACAATATGGAGAATAGCCCAACTTTTTATAAATTCTTGCATGATTTGTTCCTCCGTCGATGTGAAACTTTGTCCTTACATTCTCACACACCCCTCACGTGTGGCGAATTTTCAAGGCAAACACGTGGGCAACATGAATTGGAGGACTTGGAGCACTTGTGTTAGTTGGGCTTCACACTTGAATCAACATGCTCCGTTACCATCAAGAAATTTGAGGTTTCACCATAAAACCAATTATGAAGAGTAGTCAAATTACTTATAATGTGGAATAAATACTCTCAATAGATAACTTCACGTGTGGCGAATTTTCAAGCATAGCGCAATAACAGCACAAATAAAGTGACATAGATCACGTGTGGTCGTTGAACTTCACATGGGATAACTTACTTTGATATCATGATGAAAATTGAGGTTCCACTGTAAAATCAATTGACAATATGAAGAGTATTAGAAACCCTTGCATTATTTGATACCTCACTGATATGAGACTTTGTTCTCACATAATCCCACAATCATAAGTTATCCATATTATATTCAAATCGGATAGAGGATTGTATTTACCAATTTACCATTAAGTACGAGTTTGTGCTAAGATCCACCCCTCGTAATCATATTCGTAGATAAATCATTTGCTCGCTTAGAAAGACATCTGGTTGTATAGATATGGAGATCAAGATTTGTCGGCAGGATTATATATATGTTTTCTTCTAATCAAACAATTGAGGTGGAACGCACGAGACCACTCTCTAATTATGTATGCTATAGTACCTTTGTTTTGGTCAATGACGGAGTGAGAATTTTATGTGTGGGAGGGCTTTTGACATATATAAGTAATTTGAATTCAAAATATGAGAGATTGAAGTAATTTGTATAGAACTTAAAAGACCCTAAATTCAATAGAGAGAAATATAAACATTACAAAAACCCAAAACCCAAATATCAGGTAAAGAGTAAACAAGATTTTTTTTTTATAAAAAATATAAGTTTATTAACACCAAAGAAAAGTTGACAGAATAAGGAGGAGAAGTGAAGACTATATTGTAATAAGAGGGATGGAGAGAAAAATGAGACTGGCCTGGAATAGAGAAGAGTTTGGATTGAGAACACACTTAAATTTAAAGAGTATTAGACTGATATGCAATAATAACATCAATATTATAATAACAAGAGGAAAAAGTGGCAGAATAGCACAGAGACCATTCTGGTCGCTTAGTGGCTCTGCCGCTTATATAAAATTATTACATATACTTTTCACTGCCCCTAAAGATTTACATATGCAAAAAAAAAAAAAAAAAAGGGAAAAAACTTGCATATATCAGGGTGCACATTGTGTAATTTTTCTCTAAATCTCTTTTCACACAAAAAATGAAGAAAACAATAAGTTCAAATTCAAAGGTTAATAGTGTATTTTTGCTCACCACACTAAAGTTCTTATTAAATACTATTAGATTACTTCAAATTTCTAAATTTGCGTAGTATATAGATTAAACCAACTCTTTGTATTGTTTCATGATTCAGCTTACCTATGTAGTATTTGTATATGTTAACCTTGCATTAATTAACCCGTGAAAAAAAAAAATGACTCTTGGAGTGAACTCTTGGAATGTTATCAGAAACCCTAAATTGAGATCTCGACATTTATGCAGTCTACAAAAAAGTGTGACAAGAGACAGTATTGGACCGAGTCTTGAGTGTCATGCATAAACATAAAAGCAGCCACAATATTCAAAATTTTAAGATATTTAGGCCGATTTCCGTGAAGACCCACCTGCAAAATATAGATAAGAACAAGGACATAAAATATATATTGTATATTGTTTATTGTATATTGTATATATTGCATGATGTTCCTGGAGTGGAGGGTAGTGCTGGTGTGGGGTACTTCAGTACTATAAATGTTTTGATTTTTCAAAATTTATGGCTCCAATTGTTTTTGGTACGCAGGCATGCAGCTCGTGATGACAGTGTTGAAGGAGCTACGAATATACTAATTTAAATATATAGAGTAATTTATATTAAATCGAATAGTATATTTTAGAGCTGACTATTGCAGACCTTCTTACGTACCGGAGTTGGTAGTTTAATTAGGGTTAGGGTTTTCTGAGTTAGTAGCTGACTTGTTCAAGAAGCAATGCCTCAGCAAAAACCTAGTTGTAACGGGTTTCATAAATTCATACCATATCACCTCGACATTTCTATCAAGCCAGTATGAAATCCGTACAATACATAAGTCGCTAAAATATAGAAAGATAGTGTATTAAAGTCATTACATTTAAGCTTTTTTCCCGCACATTATATTGCCATACATATTTTGTAACCTAGTGCCCTATATATTGCCATGTATGAAAGAAATTTTAGAATTCGGCTAACAGATCACGTGTCTAAATAAACGCAAACACAAAAAATCCTCCTTAACCCACTTCTTCTAATTTGTCATGCTAACTCTGACTCACTTTTAGTCTCACTCCCTATCACACAAACCCCAATCCAAGTGATGTACCCAAGAACCTTTCTACATGAATTCCCCATGTATGGTACTTGCATAGTACTTTAGTGTATATTCAGTTACAATATTTTTGGGTTATCTTGGTTTACTAGTTGGACCGTTCTAGGGTTCCAAAATTCCATGGAATTTCGATTCTTTCAACTCCGAACCATATATGTAATAATTTTTGCTTGGAAATCGAAGACAACGAAAAAAGAGGTGGAAGGTTCGTCGAAGTTGAAGGCATGTCGTAAATTTGCTATTGACTTTTCCAAGCTACTGATTTTTGGTGAAAACAAAAGCTCTTCTCCCCACCACTAAAACACTGTTGGACTAAACAAAGACCGACCATTGATCAAGTCGTTCACGTTTAAACAAAATAATTGAAGGAAGGTCGGCGAGAAATTTCCAACGAGTGCTGGAGGAAAAGGCCAAATTGGAAGGTGAAAATGCTGTTGGAAAAAGCAGAAAAACGAAGGAGGAAACAAGCAGCTTTGACCTCGAATCGATTGACAGAAAGTTGGATGTTCAAGGTTCTTAGAACTTTCCCAGTCGATTTTGCATCGTAATAATCGACGCAGCAAGCTCCACAGTGTTGGTGTTGTCCTTTTACCAAGTTTTCGGTCGTATAAACATATCTATTGATGGGAAAAATTTTGATTTATTCAGATTTTTCAACCTTCAAACTTCAACGGTAAAAGAAGGGTCACTGGGTAACTAAACTATGTTGTCATCGATTGCAGTATTTCACCTCATACATGTGAGATTGTAGAAGTTCTACAAAATTTTGACACATCGCGGTTAAATCTGGATTTAGGGGAAAATGGAGTAATCAAGCCGAATCTCCAAAAAAAACACAAAATATTGGGAAAGAGAAAAAAGGTGAATTTGAAAATAAACACTTACGGGTTAGAAAAAACACATTTTATGTGTTTCTCCATCGTCGAAAAAACATACAGTTAGAAGATTATATCGATGATGAGTTGACGGTTGCTCCCTATAATAACCTTGCCAGTGTTTGTCTTGATGATGTGAACTATGGCGGAATATAAGCACATATGGATTGTACTGATCGAAGACGTGCTTTATTTTCCTTAGAACTGGTCTCATATATATAAATCTATAAAAACCTTGGTCTGCTTCCTGTAGTAGATAAAAGGGTCCAATTTGGTGGTAGATTGAACCCGGTGCTCTAAATGTGTATGCTCCATTTCTAGCATTTGCAAAATTTTCATTAACATTCATGGCCATTGATGCAAAAGAAATGACATGATTCTAGGCTCGAACATACTGTCTGAAATGCCTTTCTTGTGACGTTTCATCTGAAAATAATTGAGGTGATGGTGGTTTTTGGGTTTTTTTTTTTTTTTTTTGGGGGGGCGGTGTGGTGGGTGGGGGGCAACTTAGTCTTCCCGTTCAAGCAACATGAGTTCTTAGATTCGAGATGAAAGAAATTGGTTTTATGATAGAACCTCTCAATCAAGTTCTGATCAGATGATATTTTCAAGCTTGAACTTGATTTCCCTTAGCTTATTCGTGGACCGACCTTGAGCTAATGGTTGGCTCGATTCAACTCATTATTTTTAAGATGTGCACTCATGAGAGAATTGCAATCAATTTGAAGATTTTCAGTAAGAACGCTAACCTTTACGTACAAATCTAGCTTTAATGAACTAGTCAAGTTTAAACCAAACTCACAAAAAGAAATGAGTTGCCCGCGAACTTCAAACCAAAACTTAAGCTCGACCCATTTTTCTAGCAAACCTAATGTTTGTTGTTTAACTCGTTCCTTTACAAACAGAGCTTAACAAGCGAATACAAAGAGGACTCCATCGAGCTGGACTAGGCTTACAAAATGGTGGGTCTATGTGACACCAGCCCAAACCTTCTTCTTCGAGCAAAGAAGTCTTCCAATTCGGGCTTACAGGAGGCGACAATGGAGAGGCCAGATTGCCACAACACTCTTCTTATTTTTTTTTTTTTAAATTTACTTAAGGGATTTGTTTATATGTGCTTTTAAAATAACCGAAAATATTTTTGATGAAATTGTTTTTGGGCCTCCAAAAGCACTTAAAATGATTTATGCAAGAATCACCAGTTATGTATTTTTGTAGAAAGCACTTTAAGTGCTTTTTCATTATTCACTTATATTTTTATTAAGAGTTAACTTCAAAAACATTTTCATTAAACTTATTTTCAGTCATTTTAAAAACACGAGCCCTTACATTAACGAGAGCAGTAAAGAATACAAATAGAGGAAGTAAGAAATGAGAATCGGATCGACTCATCTCCCTCGGTATATCTCAATCCTGATTTTCAACTAGATTCCATACGTATTAAGTAAACACAAGAAAGAAGGCCAAAAATTGCTTGGAATCTTTGAATGCAGAAGGATTAAAGAAGTAGTTTTTGGGTGGCGGCCAAGTTTGAGCGTGGCGGCCAAGTCCCAATCACCGAAGGGGCCGAGCAACAAACAATTGAAAATGGAAACAAAGAATAGTAAACCCAGAGCCCAAGGCTCAATGGGCCTTTAGCTTTCTAGGTATAAATACCATTTCCATCTCGCCATCGAACAGGAAAACACTCAGTCGCAGCCACACCCGCAGCGGAACAGGGAAACCAGCTCTCCGTTACATGTCAGTAGTTCCTCTCTTCAGTCGCCGCCGTCTTTACTTGTTCTAGGGTTTCAAAAATCCCCAATTTTTCTTCGTTTTTTCTCTTGGAATCGCACGGGGATTTCAATTTGGGATGTCTGATAGGGTTTTTCTGATTTCTGAGGTTTTTCTTTCTTCTTGAAATTGTTGGGTTCGGGATTGATTTTGATTTTGATTTTTTTTTTTTTACCAGCAAACATTATGGCGGACGACAATCAGAATGAGGTGAAGGACGAGGTGGTAGCAGATGTATGTTCAGATTCTTGCAATAATAAATGAATTTCCACTGCCTGCCCTGATTATGCAATACATGTTAAATTTCTTTTGCAATATTTGTCTTTTCGGTGTTCTTTCCAATAGCATTATTGTATATATTTTAAATGGTGCTTTACCGCAGTGGCGGAAAACAATAATGCATGTGCACCCCCTAACATTTAACAATTTAACCCACTAACGCTATCATTTGTCCCCCAAAAAAAAAAAAAAATTGATTCCCTACCTGTTGTGCATTACATTTGTTTTGGAATTTGAGATAGATATGGTATTGTTGTGGTTTTTGTTCAAGACTTGCTGAATGGTTAATCTGAGTATTCTTATAATAAATTCGGCTTCAATGCCTTATTATTGAATATTGTATATAAGTTTTTCGCAATACGAAAGTTGGAATAGATTTTGCCCTTTTCTTTAAAAGGTTTACCTGAGAATTATATCTAAGTTTTCCTTTGGTAGCAACTAATTGTAGTACAATACCAATCTTATCTATTTCCTTAGTATGGTAATAGTTGAAAAGCAGGTTGGAGTTTATTGCAATAAATTTAACAGAAGTCGAAAATGTATTGATGTAATAAAGATTATGCTGTGGTAGCGGCTCCATGAAGTGTGCCTTTAGTATAAAAATCCAATGGAATAAAATGGTGCTGATTCATCTTAGACTTAGAGAGGAAAAAGTTATCCACATTGTTTTGCATTCTTTAAAGGTTGCTGCGATTCCCCGTCTAGAAGTTTGTGGTTCTGAGTGGTAGAGCTAACTGTTGTGATCTTCATCCTCTTGTGCAGATTGCTCCCTTTGATCCTACTAAAAAGAAGAAAAAGAAGAAGGTTGTTATTCAGGATACTACTGATGATTCTGTGGACAAGTTGGCCGAGAAAACGGAAACCTTGACAGGTGGTTCAATTGAACAACCATTTTTTATTTGTGCTGTATTGTTTTACAAGTACATTCGTTGAGACTTGGTACTTTTTGTCATTGCAGTTTCTGAGGGGCAGGAGAGTACGTTTACTGGTTTGAAAAAGAAGAAGAAGAAGCCAGTAAGTTACCAAGATTTTCCACTGTTTACAATCTGAATATTTTTTCTGAATATTGATTTTTGGCGGTTGCTGTGATTATAGGTTGAGACCAGTATCTTGAATGAAGAGAGTGGTGACCCAGTGGAAGATTTGAATGGTAAGACTTTAATAAGTTTTTTAGGCTTATGAAATGCCTGCAACCTTTGTGTCTCCAAAAAAATTGATTGAGATTTTATATGTTTGGCCTTTTAGAGCGCACTGGTGAGGATGAGGAAGGAGAAGGGATTGTTCTAGAGACTCCATCATATCCTTGGGAAGGGAGTGATCGTGATTACACTTATGAAGAAGTGTGTAAATTACAACTCTCTCATAGTACAGTGATGGTTCCTTGACCTCTACACATGTATGCTTTATTAATTTTACCCATGTAATGCATGCAGCTTCTTGATAGGGTGTTTAACATTCTTCGCGAAAATAACCCTGATCTGGCTGGAGACAGGCGTAGGACAGTGATGAGGCCTCCACAAGTTCTTCGTGAGGGCACAAAGAAAACGGTTTTTGTGAATTTCATGGATCTGTGCAAGACGTAGGTTTCAGTTCCCTGAACCAAAACCATTGTTTATATCTCATTTGCTTTGATCTGTTTTGTTCTTCTTATTTAAGTTATTGTCCATTAATCTCTTTCTATTGTTTCTTTGCTTTTCTTTTTATGTACTAATCCGAGGGAAGGTCTCCGAAACAATTTCGTGGCAAAGAACAATTGTGTATACAACTGCTTCTTGTTTTCATAATCAAATGTGCTTACTGTTTGACATATGTGAAGGCGTTTATATAGACTGCACATTGTTAGCCGATGAGCCTAATGTTAGAATCATGAAAATATTACTTATCATATTACCAAATTATTTCCTAAAGCTGTGGTTGATTTCATCTGTTTAGTTAAAAGGAGTAAACCCTTCTATCTTGAAATTTCAGGATGCATAGGCAACCAGATCACGTCATGGCTTTCTTGCTTGCCGAACTGGGAACTAGTGGATCACTTGATGGACAGCAGAGGTTGGTTGTTAAGGGAAGATTTGCCCCAAAAAATTTCGAAGGAATACTGCGGCGATATGTCAGTAAGTACCTTGTTCTGTGGTTTGATTTATTTATTTTTATTGCAATTGTTAATCTGGAGTGGTTCGATGGGAGAGTGTTCTGCATATGCCTTACTTATTATGCATGCTTAGCTGTTATGTCTATCTTTTTGTATGTGCTCAGTCTGTTCGCACATTTAATTATTCTTTCATTTTTACTCATGCAACTTCCTTTCTTCCAGATGAATATGTCATTTGCCTTGGGTGCAAAAGTCCAGACACTATACTTTCAAAGGAGAATCGTCTCTTCTTTCTCAGATGCGAGAAGGTAACAATCATATTGCTATAGCCTTTTCTAATGTTGATTGGCCATTGGTTTTCTAATGTTGGTGGTTACGACTATCTGGCATCCCCCTTGGGTTCTAATTTATACAAAGTTGTTCGTGCACAACATAAAAGAAAATAAAGAAGGTTTTCTGTGTTTTTACGCTGCTGCATAATATATTGTTATAGAGGCCTATGATGATCTAAAGAATTGCCTACATTGTCAGATTATTTCTCATGATAGAGTAACCTAAATTATTTCTGAGGCCTCGCGGGAAAGTATTATGTTTATAAAGGGGTGGTGGGACTAAACCCTTGGGGTTTCGGGTGAAGTATTATTTTTCTTCTTCAGGGGGTTTTCGTTACTCTTAAAATATATAGCTATGGCGTTTAAGTTCATCTGCCCGTAATTTCAACGTTAATAATTCTTGATTTGGAGATATTTTGCCTTGCTTTCATTTGATAATTTATTTGACAATTCTTTCTGTTGCAGTGTGGTTCTGGACGATCAGTTGCTCCGATTAAAGCTGGTTTTATGGCTCGGGTTGGGCGAAGGAACGCCGGGACATAAATTTAGCCTGTTGTCGACTCGTTGTTTACTAGCTGTTATTGAGTTTTCGAGTTGCATATTTGCTATCTACAACACTAACAATTTTCCTGTGACATTCGGATGTTGAGAATTTTCTTGCACTGTTTCATATTTATATCTTTTCTTAGTGCTTAGTGACCTTTCTAAACGTAGCTTCTGCTGATGGTGCTCAATTGTTTGCTGTTTAGCAATCACTTCGATGTATCATCTTCTCCAATCCTCATTGTTCTTCCTTCTTCATCTCTCTCGAAATTTAGTCGGTCACTCCCATGTCGAAATTAAGATGGGGACGGGGAGTTGGATTGCGAGACGAGTGCTCGAAGGGCTCTTGGCATTCTTATTTGGGGAGCACAATGGAAAATTGGTTCTCCATTCTGGAAACATGAGTTCATGTTTGGTCAGGTTCGTCTGCCAATTCGGTAGCAGTCGAGCGTCGAAGTCAATTTTGTTCTGTAAATTACGAAAAACCGGCAGAAAAATGAACGTCCCGATACTACTTTGCGGCAGATTCGTGAATTTCTTCAACGTGGACGATAGTTTAATTCGAAGGATCACTTCCGAAGGAGGGGATGGCGGCATCCCACTATAAGCGGAAAGCGATCCAGTTCGCAAGAAATTGTTGATCCGATTAAGAGCCAGTCACTAGGATGTCACGTGTTAAATTTGAATCGGTTATCCTTAATCCATATTTACATTTATTTATAATTGGATCACTTACTTGGATCATCAGATTTAACTTGTCGATTCATATTCGATAAGCATGAAATCACATCGAATTGGATCATTAATATGATTGAAGACATAAAAATATAATCTAAGACATGAAAAAGGTTAAATATATTTAGTAACTTCATCTTTTATTATATTCACCTATTTTAAATTTGAGCTTTTCATATTTTATTACCAAAAAAAAACGTGTGAATTTCGAATGCATAACAAACTTAATTTAATACTATGCATAAGTATATTCTTATAAAAATTCATTTAAAATCAAATTTATTGAATTCATATCGTAATTAAAATCCTCAATCCACACTCTATTATTTCCATCAGATTCAAATTAAAATCCGATTCATTGACGTGTCCTTTTTTTTCTTCTTTTTTCTTTTTTCTTTTTTGTTGTCACAATCCACTGGCAGGTCTAAGGATGTCCATATTGTTGAAGTTGGGTGCCTCTTTTGTATCTCACCAAGTGATAAATCTGCATAGCCTACCTAACAAATGGTATGTACATCTTCTGATACACCTTTTTTCCACGGCTTTTGTAATCCAGTGTCGAAATAGCTGCATTTTCCAACACTTCCCAGTTAATGTTATAAAAAATCCAAGCCATTTACCGCTTTGTATTGTTTGATTGTCAACTTGAACTACACATTTTGTAGCAAAAGTTAACTGGATTCATAGTTTTTTCCGGATTTACGGTTTGACAAGAGAACGGACATTTCACTACTCTCACAATATATCTTGACGATGTTGATCGCTTCGCTAGATACCTGTTGAAATATTACTGTAACTTCCACCAATGATGGTGTTGCTGAGGAGATACACAGTGGCTTTGTTAGCAAACCAGAAGCCCGATTTGCAGAGGTAGATGCAACCGAAGCACTTCCAAGGCGTGTCTTTGTGCACCCTGAGTTGCAGTATCCACTGTTCCTTCCATAGTTGGCCCTTTGCCAAAGCAAATGAGCAGGTGCCTAATTAATAATTAAAGAGTAATGTTACACTTACCATCTATTTATACTATATTTTTAAATGAGGTAGTCTCCACCAACGCATGTGGGTCTCATCTCTATTAAAGATATGGTACAACTGGGTGGTAAAAGTAGCATTTTTGATAATTAAAACATGCACCCATCAAATGGTTATAATTTTTTTGCTTTCGATTAAATAGTTGTAATTTGTGAGCTTTATTGAAAATGGTCTGGGCTAAATTTATTTTAACTAAAGTAATCATATAACTTTGTTTAATGAAAATAGCTTAAATTTTAATATAAAAAAACTTAAATTTTAATGAAATGGATAGAAGTTGTATATAATAAAAAAATAAAATAGAAAATTGTAATAAAAGCTGACACGGGGACTAGCACATCCATCAACACATTATTTCTGAAACTGAACGGTACTATATTATTTCTGAAATTGAACACTATTTATGAAACTGAACACTAATTATTTCTAAAACTAAACATGAGTACTACATTATTTCTGAAATTAAACACGCATGCTACACTATTTTTGAAACTAAACACATGCAATATTTCTTAAACTGAATATGAATATGGTATCTCTCCAAAAAGTCAAACGACTATTCATCTCTCTTATCTTCTTGAATTTCCTCAGCACTTTCTCACTTTCCAGTTTCCAGACACCTTTTCTTCTAATTTTCTTCGATTCTCATCAAATTTTCTCTGAATCTCTTAATTTTCTTAGCCTTCTTCAACTTAAGTTGCCTCCTTTGGTTTCAACGTTTTAATGTTCCATCGTCTTTTATGTATTTTTGTTAATTCAATTGATTATATATATAATTTTTATAAATATCTTTCTCTGCTACTACAACTTGCTGCAACTGTATTTTCCGTATGTTGTTTAGTGCGATTATCCCATCGTTCTGCATGTTCGTCTTCCTTCATTTTATGAAGAACTAAAAGGGGTCTCCTTGAGAAATTGAAGATATTTCAGTTGAAGGATTATATTGTGCGCATCTTCAAGATTTGATCCGGCGGCCTGCTCACACCAATGAAAGGATTTTTTACTTCAGGATCAATTCTTCGGCAGTGTTGTTATATTAGATTAGAGTGATCGACTTGAGTTTAGTTTTCAATTAAAGGGATCAACGTCAGGGTTGGTCCAGAGATTTTTGAGGTCCGGGACAACGTAAAAAATTATGCCCTAACTTCATATAAGAAAATTATTTATTTTCATACGTAAGACATCGATAAAATTATAATTAGAAAAGCAGTTCAAACTCAATAATATAGAAACACAGAAAGACTAATATATTTTGTATCCAGAGAAGGAAACCAAAAAACTCCGAGCTTACATGTAGATAAACGATAATTTTGTTTTCCATCTGAACTTTTAAAGTGTTTTTGTATAAATCGTGATGTGTTTTTTCTTATTTACTAACTTTGTCAATATGAGACTAAAAAAATAATGATGTTTTTGAGTCTTTAATTAATATGTTTAAGTAATGAATGGGCACTAAATTAAACCTTTTGATGACACGTCATATGATTTGCAAATTTGGTCTACTTATTACTCTTTGTAGAAGATTAAACTTGAATTCAAACGAATAGCAACCCACATAGCTATTAGTTAGTAACTAAAAATAAATTAACAACCAAACAAATTTTTCGTAAAGATTAAAAAGAATAAATACGTATATAGCATTTCGAACTTAGGAAATCTTGTTGATTTTAAACAACCTCTTCATTATTTTCAAATGACAAAACCGTCACTTCTAGTTAAATTTCTTTGTCATCAAACCAAATTCTATAAATTTATACTTTAATGAAAACATATAAATATACTGCCCAAATTTTTTTGGGCCCTAGACGGTCACTCTGCCAACATTGTGCCTGGACCAGGCCTGATCAACGTTTGCAGTTGTTGCAATGCACAAGTTCATTCTCTGCTAGGTTGGGTGGCTTTCCACACGCTTCATTAGAGGGTTTTTTTCTTCTCCTTATCATTAAATAGAGTTATAAGTTTTTTTTTTATTTATTAAAATTTAAAGTTTTGAAGTCGTTTTCATTAGTTTTTCTTTATAATTTCTTCCTTTTGGTAATAAGTTAATAAAATTAAACCACCCAAAGGGTTAAAAATGTACATCACTCTTCTAAACTATCGAAAGGGAAAATGATAAACTTGGATTTTGTAAATATGATTTGAGAGTATGCTTGTATTTTCTACGTAGAATGTTCTACTAAATATGCATTTTGCTCAATGGTGGAGCCATGAATTATTTGGCAGTGGGCTAAGCTAAACTTATAACTATGAAATCAATTTTTTTTTTTTTTTTTGTTGCCTACATAAAGTTATATAATAGTGAACCTAAAAGTCATAATTTGAAGCAAGAAATTTATAATCTGTTTTTTAGGCTTTTAACCTCGGAACTTTCAATTGAATAAAATAAAGAATCATGTGTGGTATGGAAATTTTAATTTATTACTATTAAATTTTGGTATTACTTAAAGTGATGAGTTTATTTAACATTTACTAACTCGTATTTTACCTAAAAAACAGCTCTAAGATTCAAAATTTTCATTTGTAGGTATGGTATGACAATTAAAAATCATAAATAGCTCAATAATTAATATTTTAAAGCTTAAAGAACTTCTCCCTATGCTATAGTCCTCCGGAACCTTATACTTGGCTCCGCCGATGACTTTGCATATTCTCAAAATAAAAAATAAAAAAATATTTTTGCTGAGGAGGCCTATGAAGATTTACGTCGACATCGGCTGAGATTTGTCTTGTGTATGAAAGAGTAATACCTATCTGAGGCTTCCTCGTTAGATTTATTTATTTTTCTTTCTCTTGTTCTTATTATTAAATAAAGTTATTAGATGATTTTTAGTTAAAATTCAAAGTTTTGAAACCATTTTCATTAGTTTTCCTTTATAATTTCTTCCTTTCATAATAAGTTAACAAAATCAAAACACCCAATAGGATAAACTTGGCTTTTCCAAATATGATTTAGGAGTAGACTTGTATTTTCTACATAGCATGTTCTACTAAATATGTATTTTACTCAATGGCGGAGCCGCTAATTATTCAATGGGTAGGTTAAGCTAAAATTATTATTATGAAATAAATTCTCAATTTGTTTTATTGTCTACATAAAGTTATATAATAGTAAACCTAAAAGTTATAATTTGAAGCAAGAAATATATAGTCTATTTTAGGCTTCTACTTTCAAATGAATAAAATGAAGAAACATTTGTGCTATTTTAGTATTAGTTAAAGTGATGAGTTTATTTAATATTTATTAACTCTTATTTTCCTGAAAACAGCTCTAAGATTCAAAATTTTCATTTGTTAGGTAGGCTATGAAAATTGAAAATCATAAAATAGCCCAAATAATTACTACTTTTAAGCTTAAAGAACTAAAACTCTCCCTATGCTATAGCCCGCCGGAATCTTGTACTTGCCTCCGCCGGTGATTTTGCTGGTTCTCAAAATAAAAAATAAAAAAAGTATTTTTGCTGAGGAGGCCTATGAAGATTTATGCCGACATCGGCAAAGATTTTGTCTTGTCTATGAAAGAGTAATACCTATCTGAGGCATCCTCGATGATCGATATAAATGATCACCAATAAATTAAATTTTGAACCGTTATAGCTTAGTTGACACACCCCGTCCCGAAGGAGGGTATGCTGGCCGTCACGTGAGAGTGACGTAACCATTTGCACAGTTCGGAAGCTTTAAAATATACAACTTCTAAAATGAAACACCCGAAGGTGAGTCCTTATTTGGTCCATTCTGTCAGAACACCGTTGAATTTCCTCGTAGTCACAACACCTTTGCAATTCTTGAACCTGGAGGGGCGCAAAACCAAAATTGAGTGGGTCAGTAAAACAATTCTTTTCCAATTCCAAACACTTCTCAAAACTTTGTAACCCCTCTCCGTAAAACCTGTATACTTTCTCAGAAAATAAACATATATACGTATGTATAGATATGCCAGTCATGCTCAAGGGTATATCATTCATGCTCAAGAATATGCCATGTCGGAAACTCATAATGGAATGTAAGTGCTCAAGCATAATTCACATCAATAACATATAATCTGGCAGCCGGGAGTCACCTAACGTGACCTGTACGGCTGCATATAGAGCTCAAATCTCAAACTCAATAACTGAATCTGCACACGAGTCGGAACCACCTAACGTGGTCTGTACGACAGGCTGGGTGTAATATATATATGTATGCTCTAGTGCTACGATCACGTGAAGCTGTGCGATAAATCGCGGGTCACCTACAAGTCGGAACCACCTAATGTGGTCTGTACGACAGGCTTGCACCTAACTTGGATCCAAGGCGAGCATGCGGTGCTGGTGAACATACACGTGAAGGCTGTGCCCTGGCCTCGGGCGGGAGCACTAACACCGGGGGTGCAGATTATGAGCTCTCTAAGCATCTCAAACTACTACTGCATACAAACATGAATACCACTTACCTGGCACTTACCTGTGCGTCCACAGCACCAATACACATATATAAATGTATGCCACTACTAATGCATGTGATGATAGTATTTCAATCGTATTCCAAATGTATTTCGTACGTATATCAAATGTATTTCGTACGTATATCAAATGTATTTGAAAGGTAGCTTACCTGGGCCTCCTCAGCACCATGCAACAGTATGCATAATTATGGTAATGCACATATTAAAATATGATGCATATATGACAGGATATTTAATTCGTATTTCTTTTAAAATACGTCAAGCATACGTATATATATATATACTGAAAAATAACTGCCCACTCACTGATCACATCGACGTCTCATAGGTCCCTGAACCTCCCCTAGCTTGGTTACATTCTTCCTCTGTATAATTTTCACCTATACAAAAAGTAACCAAATTGACGTTATTTAACGCACATACACCAAACATTCGTCCATAACTTTCTCATACGTTGCTCAATTTGGGTGTATGAATATACCACGGTGATCTACACGACGTCACGAACGCGTGACAATTTTCAGAACTCAATTTGGAGCTCTCACGCGCCCCCACGCGCCCTGTTCACGCGCTGCCCACGCGCGCGTCTTCTTCCTCGCGTCGCCGGACTGGTTTCGCCGGCGGTGGGTGTTTTGCCGGAATTTCTGGGTAAACTTCAAATTGTCATAACTTCTTCATTTCTTAACCATTTTCGACGTATTATATATCAAAATGAAGGTATTGACGAGACGAACGCATCCATACCTGCCTCGACCCCTAACTCGCCTTGGATTCGCCGGAAAAACCCTCGAAAGCTCCGGCCAAACTTTGAACTTGTCGTTCTCCGTGTTCCTACGTCCATTTTTCACGTAATTTATACCAAAATGAAGCCCTAATCATAATCTACCACGTTGGACTAGTTTTAGGGCCTAAAAACAACGGAATTAAACTTTTCCAAAAATACGAAAATTCGGCCGAACTTACAGTTCGTGATCCCGACGTCCAAATCCTTCAAACGAAGCACTCCGAGCTTCCTTAGGACCTCACCAAGCTTCCTACAAGCTTCAAAATCCCAGAAAACATCAAGTTTTACGTGTGCATGAACAGTGCACACGCATAGTAAAATTGAAATCCATGTTTTCCGAAGTGAAACTCACCTGAAATTAGTACCATCGTGTTCGTGTGGTCTTCAGGAGTACGATGGTGGTCTTAGATCCTTCGTTGGTATAGTTTTAGGGTGGTTTTGTGGGTGGTCTGTGTGAGTTCGAAGGAGAGAGAGAGAACTGAGAGAGAATGAGAGATTTGTGAGGGAGGAGAGAGAGAGGGACAAGGTACGGGAATGGGGGAGAGATTTGAGGGATGTGGGGTTCCTACCCAATCCCCAAATCATCAAGTTATAACATATAAACCTAGTTCTAAGTCTTAAATTTAAGTCCCTAAAACTAATGAATATTCCAATTAACATTAGTTTAGGAACTTCGGGTACAACTTTACGCCCCTTAGTCCCGCATTTTCGTAATTTCACATCCTCGGAATTAAAAATTCCGGGACGGGTTGTGACAATCTTCCCTCCTTATAGAATTTCGTCCCCGAAATTCCAACAACCAACTAAATCATCTATACTCATACAATAGCTTCGGGTAAATCTCTCTCATCCGATTCTCCTTCTCCCACGTAATTTCTTCCACTGACTGCTTTCTTCACAAATTCTTTACCAATTACACTGTCTTAATTCTCAATGCATTCTTTTTCCAATCCAAAGTCGTCCTTGGTTCCTCAACCAGCCTAATCCGGATTAATTCTCAATAGTTGCACCGGAACTCCATGTGACGAATCTGCCACCTAGTGACAACGCATCGAAATATAATACATTATGCACCTAAGCCAATTCTGAAGACATCACCACTTGTATGCAACTTCATCGATTCCTTTAGTGGTCAAAAACGGTCTGATGTGTTTAAGACTTATTTTGTCTCCTTTCCAAGTCTCACTATTTCTTTTCGTGATGAAATTTCTAAAAATGTTGAATCATGAAACACATCATGCTCTTACAATAACTCTGGAAGTAATTCAAGCAACTTCACTTACTCTTCGATGATCACATAAAGTCCGATGTACTTAGGACTTAATTTGCTTTCCTTTCCCAGCCGAATCATACTTTTCTAAAGTGAAAACTTCAAAATTATAAGATCATCTACGTTAAACACTCGATTAGTGACATGTTCAACTATTAATCTCTTTTGCCATTCCTGGCTACTCTCAGGTTAAACTTAATCACCTGAATACTTTGAGAAGACTCATCCATAGTTTCAGGGCCTACCAAAACTCTTTCGTGATCAAATCTTCTCTATCCAGAAGCATTTCTTCCACAAATCAGCAAAAATCGACACATTTCATGGTCCTTATGGCGTTACATCAGAAACTGCGCAACTAACATACTTAAGAAACTCAGCAGTTCCGTAACCCAAATCTCTTCTCCATAAAACATATAAGTACTGTTGCACTGTGGTTGTTACTCAACACTGGAGTAAATGTACTAACTTGGTACATTGATCAACTATCACTTCAAGTTCAATCATAACCATCCTATTCTCGAACTTAGCAATCTTTCTTTTTCCCTTCTTTCTTTGCCTTGGTTAATTCTTAATTTTCTTCGTTAACCATTTGAGTCTTGAGTACGACCTTACTAAAAAGACTTAACTTGAAAATTAACAATTACAACTTCTTCTCAATCTTCCATTCTCAACTTTACTTCAGTTGATTTCCAATCCACAAGAAGACAATCTTGGCAAGCGTGCCAGACATTAATTCTTACCGCAGTCTTCTCACCAAGTGCATCAGCTAGAACAATTTTACGATCACCCTGGTCGTACAATCATGTTCATTAAACAATTCAATCCACCTTCGCTGCCTCATATCAAAATCCTTCCAAGTAATGGATATTGGAGACTTTTTGGATTCGTAAAAATCTTGCATTCTTACCAAATATAATGTTTTCATAACTTCACAGCAAGAATGGTAATCATGACTTCCAAATCACCAGTAGGGTAATTCATTTCATGAGGTTCCTTTTGTCGTGAAACGTATGTAATCACCCTAACATTTGCATCAACATGCATCCAATACCATTCAAGAAACATCACTAAAAATTTATGATTACCACTATTCTCTGGGAATACTAAATTACGTGCATGAGTGAGGAAATGCTTCAGTTGTTGAATCCTTTGCTCACAATTTCCTTCCCACTCATACGTAACCTCTTTTCTCAACAATCTCGTCAATGACAAAGCAATGACTGAAAAATCTTTCACAACCATCCGAGATAGTCTGGTAAGCTAAGAAATTCTGAATCTCAATTACGGCTCGTGGTTATTCCAATTTCTCAATTCCTGCTGCCTTTTAAGGATTCACTTGAATACCTTCAGCAGATATAGCAAATCTTAGAATGCCACTTGATTCATTTAACTTTAGCATTTGCTAAACTTAGCATACACCCAACGTTCTAACAATCTTTACTTCACCGACTTAATATGTTTACATGCTCTGCTCTGGCTCAGAATGTACCAGAATATCGTCTATGAAAATGATAACAATTTATCAAGGCATTCCTGGAATACTTCATCCATCAACTTATGAAACAGCATGAGTATCCGCATAGCATCACCAAAATTTATAAAGACTATAACAAGTCCAGAAAACAATCTTAGGATCAACGTCGCTCAAAATCTTCAATTGGTAATGGACAGACCTCAATTCGATCTTTGAAATTACACAAATACCTCTGAGTTGATTCATTAAACATCAGTACACCATCATGGATAACGGTTCTCAATCGTTACCCGATTCCATGGTCTATAATCAATGGATAGTCTTTAAAGTCCATTTTCTTTTTCACCAACGAACTGGGCTCCTCAAAAGTGTGGTATTAGGTTGAATGAAACTTTTATCAACCAATTCTTTCAACTAAATTTCCAATTCTCTTAACTCATCATGAACTAATCTCTAACATAAAATTTTATACCTGGAAACAAATCGATATTGATCTTCACATTTCTGCCTGAAGGCAATCCAGGTAAACTTTCAGGGAAAACATTGAAAAAGTGTCCAATCCCTTTTACATTTTTCATATTAGTAGGAGCAACATTATGTAGTACCGCATAAGATGAGTACCCTTGTAACTTTCTGATAACAATCTCTTTGCTCTCACAGCAATGTTAACGGCCTAACTCAATCCACTTTGCCTGCCCACCAAAGTAATCTCTGATCAATCAAATCGATGGAAAGTAACTAAGTTCCCGTAGTAATCCATCTTGTCATGATTTAACGCCATTAAACTGTGCCTAAAATCACTTTCAGTTCCTCGATATCCCACAAAATAAAACTCACTGGTATAACTTTAACTTTCACCTTTATTGAACACCTTGAATAACACCAACTCATGTAGGTAACCTACTTGTTTACTTGCTTAACAGATCCAACCAATAAGTTATAAATATTACGGTCTGCAACCCGCAATACTGATAAATCATTGTTGTCTCGATAAGTAAGCAACAATTCCTGAAGGTGTTACATTTCCATCTTACTCCACACAGGGATAATTACATATAAACACCTCAATCATGCTCCATCATCACTTTCTTTGGCAACATCATCCATAATACGAAATACATCAGCCAGAGTCAACTAGAATGACTGGTACAGCTGATTCTCTAGCTCAACTAGTTATGCTAGCATATTAGCCGGAGTTACCTATAGTAACCTGTACGACTTACTCATCAATTCCTCATGTGTCAGCCGAATCCACCTCTCGTGGTCTGTTCGGCTGAACATTCAACTTATCAAACATCTTGACACCCACAGTTCATATAACCCAAACTAATGATCCAAACACCTGCTGGACTGATATTGGTGGTATCAAGGAAACTGTCGGGTAATAACTAATTCTAGGGACAATTCATAACTCTATATCCCTTCTGTCTATACAAACACATTCACTGATTCCACACTTTCCAAAGTGTTTAGTCTTGTACCTGCTGCACAAGGTACATTTCCCTTACTCGAGTCACCTTGACTCTGAATCTGGAATTTCCAGTAAATCTATCACTTTGACTTTGACCAGTGGCATTAAAACCTCAGTTGGAAGAATTAGCTCTAGCTTCACTTCTCTTGAAGCTCTGAATCTTTCTATATTCTTGATATGACGAATCATTAACTTTATCGTCCTCTTTTGATTCCCATTCTTTTATCATTCTTCTTTACTCTCGTTGATCATGTTCTCAGAGTCCTCAAGGCTCAACAACATCTTGTATACTCCTGGTGAGAATTACAATGGATAGTGGTCACCCAAAATACCACTGCCTTATGCCACCCAGCCTAAAACAATACAACACTTCAATCAAAATAACAGCAATATTCGAATGGGACGAGGCAAGTCTGAGAACTTTCTATAATACTCATTGATCGTCAGCTTTCCTTGTCTCACATTTGCAAACTCTTGCTTTCTACCATCATAAGATGCCGAAGGAATAATTCTTTTCTTTAAACAAGTCCTTAAACAATTCTCAATCGGCTGTTTCCTCCGGTGACAACGAATTATACTCCTGTTTCCACCAGGATACAAGTTCATAACTCAAACCAGGTAATCGTCTCAACCCTTCTGTCAAAAGGAAGATTCCTTTGACTTGCATAATCCAAAATGTCTTTTCCAAATGATTAAGCCATCGCTTTGCTCCCTTAGGTCCATCATTTTTCCATAAGGTGATTCAAATTCAACTCATAACCCATCTTAAAATGTCCCTTTTTGATAATATACTGAATCACCAAAATAATAGTTTCCCCTAACAGCTAAATCAGGGAGACTAAATTCCTCTAACTACGTGGTTTGCTACGAGGCGGTGTAGTTCTGACAGAATTCACTAGAACTTCTCAAGATGTCCAAGATTGAAACCTAGGCTCTGATACCAACTGACACACCCCGTCCCGAAGGAGGGTATGCTGGCCGTCACGTGAGAGTGACGTAACCATTTGCACAGTTCGGAAGCTTTAAAATATACAACTTCTAAAATGAAACACCCGAAGGTGAGTCCTTATTTGGTCCATTCTGTCAGAACACCGTTGAATTTCCTCGTAGTCACAACACCTTTGCAATTCTTGAACCTGGAGGGGCGCAAAACCAAAATTGAGTGGGTCAGTAAAACAATTCTTTTCCAATTCCAAACACTTCTCAAAACTTTGTAACCCCTCTCCGTAAAACCTGTATACTTTCTCAGAAAATAAACATATATACGTATGTATAGATATGCCAGTCATGCTCAAGGGTATATCATTCATGCTCAAGAATATGCCATGTCGGAAACTCATAATGGAATGTAAGTGCTCAAGCATAATTCACATCAATAACATATAATCTGGCAGCCGGGAGTCACCTAACGTGACCTGTACGGCTGCATATAGAGCTCAAATCTCAAACTCAATAACTGAATCTGCACACGAGTCGGAACCACCTAACGTGGTCTGTACGACAGGCTGGGTGTAATATATATATGTATGCTCTAGTGCTACGATCACGTGAAGCTGTGCGATAAATCGCGGGTCACCTACAAGTCGGAACCACCTAATGTGGTCTGTATGACAGGCTTGCACCTAACTTGGATCCAAGGCGAGCATGCGGTGCTGGTGAACATACACGTGAAGGCTGTGCCCTGGCCTCGGGCGGGAGCACTAACACCGGGGGTGCAGATTATGAGCTCTCTAAGCATCTCAAACTACTACTGCATACAAACATGAATACCACTTACCTGGCACTTACCTGTGCGTCCACAGCACCAATACACATATATAAATGTATGCCACTACTAATGCATGTGATGATAGTATTTCAATCGTATTCCAAATGTATTTCGTACGTATATCAAATGTATTTCGTACGTATATCAAATGTATTTGAAAGGTAGCTTACCTGGGCCTCCTCAGCACCATGCAACAGTATGCATAATTATGGTAATGCACATATTAAAATATGATGCATATATGACAGGATATTTAATTCGTATTTCTTTTAAAATACGTCAAGCATACGTATATATATATATACTGAAAAATAACTGCCCACTCACTGATCACATCGACGTCTCATAGGTCCCTGAACCTCCCCTAGCTTGGTTACATTCTTCCTCTGTATAATTTTCACCTATACAAAAAGTAACCAAATTGACGTTATTTAACGCACATACACCAAACATTCGTCCATAACTTTCTCATACGTTGCTCAATTTGGGTGTATGAATATACCACGGTGATCTACACGACGTCACGAACGCATGATAATTTTCAGAACTCAATTTGGAGCTCTCACGCGCCTCCACGCGCCCTGTTCACGCGCTGCCCACGCGCGCGTCTTCTTCCTCGCGTCGCCGGACTGGTTTCGCCGGCGGTGGGTGTTTTGCCGGAATTTCTGGGTAAACTTCAAATTGTCATAACTTCTTCATTTCTTAACCATTTTCGACGTATTATATATCAAAATGAAGGTATTGACGAGACGAACGCATCCATACCTGCCTCGACCCCTAACTCGCCTTGGATTCGCCGGAAAAACCCTCGAAAGCTCCGGCCAAACTTTGAACTTGTCGTTCTCCGTGTTCCTACGTCCATTTTTCACGTAATTTATACCAAAATGAAGCCCTAATCATAATCTACCACGTTGGACTAGTTTTAGGGCCTAAAAACAACGGAATTAAACTTTTCCAAAAATACGAAAATTCGGCCGAACTTACAGTTCGTGATCCCGACGTCCAAATCCTTCAAACGAAGCACTCCGAGCTTCCTTAGGACCTCACCAAGCTTCCTACAAGCTTCAAAATCCCAGAAAACATCAAGTTTTACGTGTGCATGAACAGTGCACACGCATAGTAAAATTGAAATCCATGTTTTCCGAAGTGAAACTCACCTGAAATTAGTACCATCGTGTTCGTGTGGTCTTCAGGAGTACGATGGTGGTCTTAGATCCTTCGTTGGTATAGTTTTAGGGTGGTTTTGTGGGTGGTCTGTGTGAGTTCGAAGGAGAGAGAGAGAACTGAGAGAGAATGAGAGATTTGTGAGGGAGGAGAGAGAGAGGGACAAGGTACGGGAATGGGGGAGAGATTTGAGGGATGTGGGGTTCCTACCCAATCCCCAAATCATCAAGTTATAACATATAAACCTAGTTCTAAGTCTTAAATTTAAGTCCCTAAAACTAATGAATATTCCAATTAACATTAGTTTAGGAACTTCGGGTACAACTTTACGCCCCTTAGTCCCGCATTTTCGTAATTTCACATCCTCGGAATTAAAAATTCCGGGACGGGTTGTGACATTAGTGGCACACATTATAGTTCTTACCAAATTACACACATGGCATGTGACTCGTCAAAACTGGATTAGTTAACAACAGTAACACCTGTCAGCATTTGAAACTTCCGTAAAACAAATCAAATTAAGAGCAAAAGGGGACAAGTTACCCTAATATAGTCAAAGTATATCAATTAGGGTTTAATTCCCTAATTCAATGATTATGATTTAATTAAGAGCTAAATTAAATCATTAGCTCAAAGTAAATCAAATTAGAAAGTCAATCACATAAATTACGGAATTCAAATCGGGAATTCTAAACTAATATTTAATCTCTCTAACCAAGACAAACACCAAAATAATCACATTCGTGTTCTTCATCAAGCTTATGGGGAATCAACAAGCACATCAAACATACTGTGATGATTTGTCCACCACTGAAGCTGTAAATAATCCACCACGTGACACTACTTGTGGTCCAGTTTCATTCAAAATTAAGTCTTGACTGTCCTTGAAGGGAGAAATTTTTAATTGTGATGGGAATACGAATGGTATATCACATGTTTTTATGTAAGTAGTGAGAAATTTTATTTTTTAAGTTACTAACTTTTTTAACACACATATTCCATTATTTATATAGTGACACGTGGTGTACCATCCCATGTGACGGTCATACCGAAAAATCTTTCCCTTGAAGGAACCTCAGCCCTGATTCAAGATTGGATCAAATCTGTAGGTTGAAGATTGAATCAAATTAAGGAATATTCTTGTAAAGAATAAACCACTTAAATTATAACCTAAACAGTAATCAATACAAATTACTGTATACAAATATTTTTCAGTTATTCGTTGTAAGAATTTCTGTGTTTATAACCTCTTCATTGGTTTCTTTTCTTGAGATGGACAAGTCATTTATATATATCTGGAAGTACAAGTCCAGATACCATACCTTCAAAGCAAAATGTTCTCTTTCTTCTTGGGTTTTTTTTTTTTCATATCAATTGGGAGGAGGAGCTTTAAACTTTGAATTTCGAAACGAAGTAACACTCAACTAAAAGCAGCTGGTTGGTGAAATGTTTCTAATATGTTGAACTTCTCTGCCTATTCTGTATCTCATCAAGTGATATGTGTGTGTGTGTGTGTGTGTGTGTGTGTAATTTGAATGTCACACAGAGTAAACTTTTATGGGTTTATTGATCTTTAATCGCGATTATATTACAAGAATTAAAATAAGTAGAAACAAAAAAAGTCTCTGAGACATTTGCAGAAGTAATTAAGTGTTTGTTGATCCTTATTGAGATGGCCGTGCCTCTGTCTCCATGTCCATGCATGCAAGGAAAAGCTCTTCACATGATGTTGGACGTCGCTATGAAGGCCAAGGTTGAGAGTGATGCAACAAATGGTACGTACATCTTTTGGAACACCTTCATGCCACCGCTTTTGTAATCCGCTGTCGAAATAGCTGCATTTTCAACAGTTCCCAATTATAATATTCTCTTTACGGTACTATATTGTCAAACTATAAATCGAAACTACACATTTAATTAAGACAACATTAATTTGATTAATGGTTCAAATTCACATTCGGGTAAGAGAATGTTTCTGTCTTTCTTGATATATCGTGTAAGTTGATATATGGCTAGAAAAAGAATACCTGAATTATTTTTATCACATCCCTCAATGATGGTTGTCATGAGGACATGCACAGTGGCATTGTTATGAAACCAGAAGTCCCTTTTGCAGAGGTAGATACAGTTAAGAACCTCCAAGGCGTGTGCTGAGCAACCTGAGGTGCAGTATTCTCTGGACTCATTTGCCGCCACGTCCACTATTCCTGAGAATGTCAGCTGCCCCTTTGCCGAACATTGAGAAGGTACCTAATTAAAACACACACCAAACAGGTCAAATTTTATGTTCTAGGTTGCTTCATTTAGGTGAAAAGAGTATAAGGTTCTCAACCCTCCAAATCCCCTTCCCTCTCCCCCTCCTCTTTCACTTTCCTCTCTGTCTTTTCAAAGAAGACAACACAAGATGCTCTCTTGGTCACTAGTTGATCACAGAAACTACGGTCACCAGAAGTAGATGTGCTTTTATTGTTTAAATTTCTACCATTGCTATCACATTTAAGGATGACTGACCATAAATTTTTGTTGACCAAATAACCAATAAATAGAACTTCGTATGTGTGTGTGTATATGTATACATGCATGTTAATAAAACTTAGTAGATGTAATACATGCATGTCTATGTGTACGTGAGCTTACTGTTCTGTTCATGCAATAGTAAGCACTTTTCCAAGCATAGAATGGACTTAGATTTACATTGTCTGTAGGGTCTGTTTTATCTGAAAATTAAACCAAACATTTCATCAGTACAAATAATTCAGAGTTTGCGTTTTGCATGCATGCTACTTAGTTACACTCCAAATATAAATTATAAATATATAACTCTTTTTTCACAATTTTATATTTCAGATCATTTGCAAAATAACGATGAAATAGAAGAGAATTAATACATACTGAAGGCCTGAGCATTTTGAAATAGAAGGAAAATCCCCAGAGAAAACCAAACCAACCCAATTTTCCCACCAATCTCCATCACTTAGCAAACTGCGTGCTTCTTCTTCTTCTTCCAAATAATTATTTGGGTTGAGTCTAAGAGAATTTCTGAACTACCGCAACATTTATAAGATCAACGAGCCCTCGGTTTATGTATTAGAATTGGAGCTAAAAATGAAGTTTTGGCCACAGGATCAAGACAATGATGTGATATGATCATTTCGCTTTCAGGATATGCTGAGTATATATGTAGCAACATTGATTAGTTTGATTTAACCAAGGATAATAAAACAGAGTGTAAATTTCAGAAGACAAAATAAGACAACTAGCTACTTTGGCACTTTATGTCCGAGATGATAATAACAAGTGATCTAATAGTTGGGCTTAGAAGGATGGATAATATTCTCCTTTTAATTCGTGTTCATGTATTTTGTCAAGATTTCAGAAGGAAAGATTAGTGTCTCACTACTAATCACACTAATATTATATCCCAAATTGCACGTACAACACAAATAAGGTGGAAGTTTTATAACAAAAGGCATCAATGTAATTAGAAGTGAAATCATTCGTTATATATTGTATTTTATTTTATCCATTTTCCATTTTCCATGGATTCTTGTATTCTCCAACAAACTTGAAATTTTTTGTTTTTGTTTTCATCAATCCCTAAGATTACAAATACTATCCAATCCATGTCTCTTTCAATTGTCTCATTCTAATTGAAAGTTCATGAACTTCCTCATTTGATTAAGGCCAGTGGTTTAACAAATGTGAAAAAAATTAAGCGAGAACTTGCAATTCAAAATTTTAAGCACATTTGATGGAAGCCAATGCTTTAACCAACAAACCAAAGAGCAAAATGGGGGTGGAGTAAAAGGGGCTATGATCGCTATGGAGAACAAAGACTTGGGACGGTGGCCATCTCTTGATCATGGCATCTTCCAGCTCAGGCTTTAGAACATGCATGGTCATCCATGTTCTTGATGTATACTCTCGGCACACGTTCAGCAGTCCTCTTTTCCTTCGAATCGAGCTTCTTTCAACGACATAACAGGTGCTGGCCTCAGCAGCATTGAAGCTGAAGTTGAGTCCTGAAACATAATTCAATGCCAAAGAATATTAAAATATATGAATGCATCGTTTTTACAAACGATATAAAATCTTTTATGAATCCATATAAATTACAGAGATGATGATTCGAAATGGAATATGAATACATTAGCTTGCTATATTGTGTTTTTGTTTGCCTTAAAATAACAGAAAAATAAGAGAACAGTCTTAGCCGTGTGAGACCATCAAACATTATATTGCTTATCTTTTGTCGTGTCAACTTTTAGTGGTTGATGAGCGTGGGTTTAACGGTGTGACTCGCTCTCATTAACAGCCGACTCAAGTGAGTAACAGTTGTCTCTAGCAAAACTCATGCATACACAATACGCACCATTTCATTTCCCGGACAAGAAATCAGTGAGAGGCTGGTTATAGTCTTGGAAAGTGAGGATGGTTGATGAATACCAGCACCTTTGAGGTCAAGACATGTGAGTTTGTGGCCTGAAGCTTCCATTAGACACCGGATCTTGTATCAGCACCAAGCTCCATGCCCTGTGCCATGGATTAGAACCAAGTGATGATGATGATGATGGTGATGATGAGGGTAGTTTAGTATTATTCCACTCTTTGTCCTCTCCTTCTCTACCATTGATCTTCCTCCTGACATATTAGCTTCAAATTTTGTTTTTGCTTCCCTCTGGCCTTATCTCTTTCAAGTTTCAATGCTTTGTGCATGTAAAAATATCTGATCTTTTTATTTTCTTTCAAACTTTTTAGTCAAAGTAGTTTTTGAAATGGGTATAACTTCTCACTTTGATTTCTACGATTTAAAATCGATATAAATGATCTCCAAAATTATTCACCGTCAATCATTTTGGTTATTTCTTGAATAATTTCCGTTTAATTGAGGGTATTTTTGTCAAATCAACCCATCTCCTTGAACTGGTAATTTCTTCAATTTAACGGAGATTTTTCACAAAATGATTAAAATGAAGGTGACAAACTCAGAGACAGCTCTTATCGATTTTAAATCTTAAAAACCAAAGTAATAAATTATGACAATCTCATAAATCATTTTGCATGTGATTAACTTAAGCAGGAACCAGAAGACCAAGTGGGTTGTGTTACGTAGGTAGCTATGGAACAAAAATTCCTATAATTGAGAGTTAGACTGACTTATGGATAATGTTTCTTAACACAATTGTTGTCCATTGTTTGGTCAGTGATCATATCATGTCTCTTTTCTTTTTTTTTTTTTTCCTGATTTCCAATAGAAACAAAATCTGATGGCTCAAGCAAAGCTTATCCTTTTTCCCCTTTGCATGCTACATTTAATCGATGAGGATAGAGTAATGCTAAGGATATCATGTGGTGCTCAAATATGACACAAAAATGTGATATTTTATGTGATTTAGTACTACAGTTTAGTGATATACTTCTGCACTTGTAAGTGAAAGGTTTTAGGTTTAATTTTCTCCAAAAACAAATTTGAACCACATTAAATTTGACTCTAGTGAAGAACAAATTCGACATTAAATTATTATGCAGATTATTAATCCCACGATGCCTTGAGTAAAGATGGGGATGGAAAATGAGTCCACATCAATTGGACCAAAAACTTAATTCTTGATGTAAATTTGGAAGAAATCAAAATTTTGGGCGGTGAGGTCAAGTGGAAGAATTCAATAAAGATAGGAGGCATATATAATTTTGATAATTCTATGTCAACTAGAAAATAATAACCAGCCAAAATAAAACAAAAATTGAAACTATTGACCAAAAGAATTAAAAAGAATGGATCCTATCCACATACTTTATTTTACTTTTCACATATTTTTTCTTAATTTTGTCACACACTTGCTGTTAATCTTGTTATTTATTCTTTCTTATTTATTCAATCTGAAGTCTATAATTAAAGAATGTGCAACAAGAAAAAATAAAAAAGTGTCAATAGGAATATCCTTAAAAAAAATGTAAAATTTGAAACGGACGGCAGATATAGGGCAACGATGCAGGACGTTGAGAAGGGTCACGTGTCACATGTTAGTGCCTTGCCTCTTCGAACTTTGTCAATTGACAAAGTGATTGGACACCATAATTGTTTATTTGATTTTCTTGTCCAAAAATACCAAAATATTCAAATAAAAAAATAAGTGATTTTGACTTTGTTGAATCATTCTATTTTCCATACAACTTTTCCTAATCTCAGCTCCATTTGAGAGAGCTGGGAGAAGAAGCAAACAAGATCAAAAGGGAACAAAAAAGTTGTCTCTCTTTCCCATTTGAAACTTTTGCGGAGTGGAGCCTCAAACCCAAATTTTCACATTTCCCAAACACTCTCCTCTCTCTCTCTCTCTCTCTCTCTCTCTCTCTCTTCCTTCAAGCACTGGGATCTGTTCTCTTCAGTCTGCAAGAACAAAGCTCAAAGGTGAGAACTTTAATGAATTTTCCATCTCGGTATTTGATTTTAGTCATAAAGATGGCTGCTTTATGTGATTCTGCTGGTTTTATTAGCTTGTTAGCTTAAATCAGAATTTACAATTTCTCGGGTTTCTTGAAGTTCTTATACATGCAGTTAGTTTAAATCAGAATTTACAAGTTCTCGGGTTTCTTGAAGTCTACAATTTCTCGGGTTTCTTGAAGTTCTTATACATGCATGTATACTCACAATCAAACTATACAATTTCCAGCCACTTCTGATTTGGATTACAAGTTCAGGATCAATAATAATTGCTGAATTTTTATCTTTTATTTATAATTTCTTGTTTCTTTGGTGGTAAATTAAGATATTTATATATAATATATAATTGAGTAATTATTAACTCTCCATCTACCAAATTTACCCCTGTTGGAATGGAAGGTGAGGGATGTGGGGCAATTAGCTAGAGCCTGGACTGTCTTTGTTTCCGACATATGCATTCCTTTCCCGCGGATTCAGATTCAGATTTTTTATTTATTTCTTTTTTTCCTTTTCATTCCCCACCAAACCCCTATAGATTCAGATTTTTTCTTTTCTTTTACTTTATTCCTTTTCTTGTTTTATTAGGACAGCTTATGGACCCATAAAACAGTGTGTCGGCCCACTTTCCAGTTCTGTAGGCCCAACTGAACTTGGCTTGTTTTTGCCCTCTTTGGAGTCCAGCTTTTGCTGGCATTGTTTTCATGAAGTGTGTAAATGACATCTACAATAGCATACATGAGTAGGCCAGTTGACATTGTCAGATGTAAAGGTAAAAGAGTCTTACGTTAGTGAAAAGAGAAACCTTGCAAGGGCTTACAAGAGGTTGGGTTACTCTCCTACGTATAGCCAATTGGTTTTACAGTGGAACGTTACCTTTCTCCAGACATTTGCCTACCTTTACCAACTCAAGTTCGAATTCCCCTTCCCATAGATTAGAGCGGTTTAGAATATCTTTGAGTAAGAAAAAAGACATCTATGGTAATTTATCTATACTATTATCCTAGTATGAGAGCTCCTTCTGTCAATTTAGGTGAAGTGTGTAACTTCTGATTCGATTTTTTGACATTAGATGTAAATACTGATGTTGTGAACTAATTTGTATGTGGGCTTGGGACACAGGTTATTGTAGCGAAAGTATCAACTCGAAGTTTCAACAACATTAGCAAATGGCCAACTCCTTGGTAAGAACTGAAATTCAGAATTCCAGCAAACACCAGCTTTGCTAATTCTGCAGTTTCTGATATGTTGTTGTAGTTAGAGAACTGAACGATTCATATGCGTATGCCATGATCACATTGTCCAGATGAATTTGAGTTAAATTTGATCGTGTCAAACTAAGTCGGAATGACAGATCAGCCCTGCTGCAGCATTATGTTATGGATAGAAAGAGTGTTGTCAACTTAAACATGGTTGGTGGGATAGTGGTACATGCCAATAAAAATGAATATGTTAAAATTGCAGTAGGAAAGCTTACTATTAGCGGTGAATGTCATTTTGGTGACTTTTAACTAATATGATATATGCAAAACCTAGATCAGAGCACAAATTGTTAGCATCACGAAGGTTTAGTGTTGAATGAAACATTTGCATCGTAGAGTCAAGCGTCTAAATAGCAGATGGTCTTTCACGGATCAGGCATAAGATATCTTGTTTTTTATATTTCAGGTTGAGTCCAATAAGACTATGAAGAGATTAGAATCAAGAAAGTCTCATTCGTGGTGGTGGGATAGTCACATCGGTCCCAAGAACTCTAAGTGGCTTGCAGATAATCTCGAGGGTGAGCAACAAACACCTCTTTTGGTCTAATTTGTAACTTTGTAAGTGTATTTATTTATTTTTAAGATGTCACATGCAATGCCACAAAGGCATAGGAAAGAGATGTCTAATGATGAATTTCCTCAGTATTATGCTTCATATCTAGTTTCTCATAGAAAATGAAAGATATTACTCCTAGGTTAAATTTAAAAAATAGTGATCCGTTTATAAAATTTCATTCAGCTTGACCTAGCTAAATTCGAGCATCGGTATTATATTTGGTTTTGACTTATTTACGAGGAATTCTAGGTTAAGTCAGATTCGTTTTACTATTTTGAGCTAATGCTTTCTTCTTCTTATACGTTATCAAAGATTTCTTGTTGCACATTCTAAATGAAGGCAAGGTTAAAATGGGTAAATCGGACTACGGTTGTATAATTTTAGTGTTACTTCTCCTGGTCTAATGGTATAGGGGTTATTCAACCCCAACTACCCAAACCAGTGGAGGAAGTTGGTTTTCCAAATTATGCATGTTTAAATATCTAAAGAGTCGATTTTTTTTGTCAAAGTTCTAAAGTGGTGATTGCTATAATCGATTTTTCACCAAAATGCCTCTCATGAAAATGACCAAACGATCTTTCTCCTCAGAGATGGATCGGAGCATCAAACGGATGTTGAAGCTGGTTGAAGAGGATGGGGATACATTTGCAAAAAAGGCAGAAATGTATTATCAAAAGAGGCCTGAATTGATTGCTCATGTTGAAGAGTTTTATCGCTTGTACCGGTCCCTGGCCGAACGTTATGATCATGTGACAGGAGAATTGCGGAAGAATGCACCCTCAGATCTCCAATCCCAGAGTTCATGCCTTTCTGACATTGGTTCAGAACTCCCATCTGCATTGCCATCTCCTGATGTCCAACCTGGAAGACTAGGTCGTCGGAAATCTGGCCCTCGTGCTGCTGGCTTTGATTTCTTCCTTGGCCCTGGTGGAAACGGCTCAGATAATTACCAGAAAGAGGGAGACGAATCATCTTCATTAACCGATTCCGAGCCAGAATCTGATGATTCTTCAGTCAACAATTATTCAACTCCCTTGTCAAATGGTCTTGATCATGGGCAGACGAGAAAGATAATTGAAATGGAAATTGAGCTTCGTGAAGTGAAGGAGAAGCTCCGGATGCTGCAGGAAGAAAGTGTAGACAGTTCATTCACGGGTACAAAACCTGATCATTCCGATGAATTTCCTGCAAAAATTGCAGAATATGAGCAGGAGCTGACAACCACAAATGAAAAATTGCGGGAATCGGAAGAAGAGATTGCCAGGTTGAACATCAAGCTCAAAAGGTACGAGTCTCCGCAGCATAATAATGGTATTAAGGTTGCACTTGAACCAGAGTCTGCACAACATAATAATGGTCTTAAGCTTGCACTTGAACCAGAGTCTCCGCAACATAATAATGGTCTTAAGCTTGCACTTGAATTATCAAAACCGAAAGAGGCCAAGATACATGAGGGTGAGCTAGACAGGGAGATAAATGAATTGTCAGAGATTCATAAAAGGGTTGGTGGGTCGGGAGAAGTTCAAGACCCAGGTAGCAAGATTGAGGCATTGATGAAAGAGCTTAGAGCCACAAAAGATAGACTTCAACATTCAGAAAAAGAGATTGCAAGTTTGAGACAGCAACTTGAGAGTAATAAAGCCTCTGAGGAAATCCGACGGTTGCAGGGTCAACTTGTATCCGCTAACAAGGATATTTCTTCGTGGAAAACAAAGTTCAACACAGAGAAACGAGAGGTGTCCAAACTGCAGGAACGAATTTCAAGGTTGAAAAATAGTTTAACAGACAGGGACAATGAAGTCATGGATTTGAAAATAGCAGTGTCTGATGCCGAGGAGAAGATTTTCCCCGAGAAAGCACAGGTTAAGGCTGAAATATCTCGATTGCAATTAGAACGGACACGTTTAGAGGAGCAAATTAAAGACTGGGAATCTCGTGCTCGGTTGTTGGAAGACGAAATCAGACAGATGAAGTCTGGAAAAGCAGAAATGGAGGAGAGACTGAATGGCGAGATCGCACAGTTGAACGCAGACATCCTTGAGAGAAGCAACCAAATGGAGAATTTAAACAAGGCCCTTGATGCAATGAAAACAGAAAGATATGAGCTCAGCACCAAAGCCACAACGCTACAGGCAGAGGTGAGTTCAAGAGACGATCAGATCAATGAGATAAACAAGACCTTGCAGCATATGCAGACGGAACATCAAGAACTGCTCAACGGGGCTGAAGGGGAGCGTAAACAGGTGGAGGAGCTGACAGAAAGAGCAAAGGAACTCGAAGAGGAGATTCAGAGGCAAAGAGTTGTGATCATGGAAGGAGCAGAAGAAAAAAGAGAAGCTATAAGGCAGCTATGCTTCTCGCTCGAACATTACAGGAACGGATACCATAGGCTTAGACAGGCGTGCATGGGAAACAAGAGAGTTCCAGTTTTGGCAACTTAAGCTAAACACAAAACATGCTGTCATCGTTTGTATAATACATAATTTTTTGAGTGCCTTTTTTTGTATCGGCTTGGAAATGGCCAGCCGAGTGATCATGCTCTCTCATGGTTGAATGAATGTGAGGTTTGTGTAGTGTAGTATACATATAGATGCAGAGGGGTCCTGTCTTAAGGACCCATTTGAGTCACTAATTTGCCCTGAAAAATGGTGGAGAGGGCAGAAATTTGCGTGATAATTCTGGTTTGGTGTTTGGTGTTTGGTTTTGGGGTTGAAATTGGCACAATTGAAAGTGTGCAAACTTGAGACACATGACTGCATATTCATTTGCTATTTAAAATTTAGGGAAAAAAAGGCCTATGGACTTTTGGATCTTATCATTTTACCCTCCGAACTTTTTATTTGGTTTTGTGCCTCCTAGGCTTTCAATATGTGTCATATCTTTCTCAATTTTATTAATTTCATTACGTGTAATGCAAATGACCTTTTTTATGAGCGTATACGCCAACCAAATGTTTTATCAACAGAAAAAATTACCGAGTGATCTTAATATATTGTCAAAAACAAGATTTAATATTTAGCTAATTAAATTAAATTTTGAACTGTTGAATTTCTTTAGCTAACACTTTGCAAATTGACCTCAAAAAAAATAGAAAAGAAAAGGAAATAAGATTCGCGCCAGGAAGGGGTCGAACCTTCGACTTTCTGCTTAGGAAACAGACGCTCTATCCACTGAGCTACAGGCGCTTGTTGTTGACAATAATCCTTCATTAATTCTTATAAACGTCTGACATGGTTCTTAGACCCAAAACCTTCGGAAGACCCCATGAGGAAGACTATGTGGTAAGTTGTTATCAAGTCAATTCTCTTACATTTTTTTTTTTCTCGTACGCAAGAGAAATTCTTAGATAAAGAGTGCGACATCCAACTACCTTTCACGTAGGAGAAAGTATTGGAAACGGCTGCCACATAGTGGCGTGCTCAAAACGAGTGAAACTCTATGGACTCGCATGCAAACCCGTTAGGAGAGGCACAGGCAACCCCAACCAAGAATTTATGCTCATGTTGGTCGCTCTCGATTTTCTACTAGCTCAACACGCGAAACTCACCATAAAACGAAAAAAAAATTAACCTTAGGATTTCTAGCACTAATATTATGATAAAATTTGTTTTAACCTCAGCGTCTTATTTAGCTATGCATACAAGACGTTAGTCATGCTTGTTTAAGATTATTTCTAAAATGACTAAAAGCGTACCTTTGATTATGCCTAGAAAAAAAAAAAACTCAAAAGAACTTTTGGGTCTTAAAAGCTGTTCTTCAATGAGCATCACCAAGTGCTTTTTTCACTAAGCACTTAGAAGTTTTTGTAAGAATTTCGACATGTCACAAGAAAAGCACTTTTAGCAAAAACATTTAGGATAAGTGCTTCGTATATAAACTGTCCCAAACGATTATAACATCCACCACCACCAAATTTTAGCTCACTAAATGAGATCGGTTATATGAATCGTGAAATGCTACTGCGCTCGATTTTCTATGTTTCACTATATTCTAGCTCAATTAAACAATATGCAGAATGTAGAATAATATGACGTCAAAAATTGGAAACTCATATGCAAGAGATAGCAAAAACCACAACCAAATCTTAAAGAGAATATTCAATTAAAAAAAAAATAGTCCCTTGGAAATTCTAAAACAAGCAAATTATTGAAACAGATGGGAAATTAGAATCTCTCCTCTGATTGGTTGGCTCATTGAAACTTGAAAACGACGATGAAAATTGCGTTACGACGGATCCAGATCCAGCAACATCGTGAAATTTATTGGCCTTCAGTCTCAGCAGGCTTCTCGAAAAATGTCTTCTTTATCCAATCAAACGGCTGTTAATTTTTTGCAAATTAAAATAAATAAAAAGAAAAACCATTAGAATCATAATGTTTCTGAAGTTTTCTAATCTGTTGCTCAATCTACGGATTTACTGGGAAAAAGAATAAATAAATATGCGATTTTTGATAAATAAATAAATTGGGGATGAGAGGAAGTGAAGTGGGAAGCGAGAGAGAGAGAGAGAGAGGGGTTAGACCTGGACGAACCAAAGAGCGCCGGTGCCGGCGGCGACGCCCCACATGGCGGCGGCCTTTACATCGGAGGATTGGGGAATCGAGAGCTTCGAGAAACGTGCTGCGAGTCCACCTGCCATTTTTTGGATCTGAATTCACAACAAACGCAAACAGAGGAGCAACGATGACGCGCAGCAAAGAAAAGCGACTTTGAACAGGCCGCTGCGTTTGAAGTCGCAGACAATATTTATAAAATAGTCTAATTACACGTCCCATCCAAGTATTTTTTAAATTGACAAAAGAACCCCTAAAGTTACTAAATATTATATATTGGCCTCTCAATCAATCTAACTATTGAGTTAACTACTATTTCTTAACTTGTTAATCAATGACGATGAGATTTCTTTTCCGGCATGTTTATTTGGAAGAAATGAGATGAGTAAGCAATCGGAGAACTTAGAATTAGGGAAAGTAAGTACCGATTTGCTACTGAGGTGTTTTTATAAAAAGTGAATATAAAAAAAAACTGAGCTAAAAAGTGTTTGGTAAACACTTAAAAACAGTTTATTTTCACAGTTTTAGGTGAAAAACAGCTGAAATCATGAAGCATAAAAAATAAGCTTATTCTCACATCACAGCTGAAGCAGTTTTTTTTCAAAGCACAGCAATACCAAACCAAAGAAAGGGAAATCGAATAAACTAGCCCCTTGGTTAATCTGATTTCTAACTTTGAGGTATTTAATTACAAATTTTAAGGAGAAACTCGCGGTCTTCTGATTTCATGTGTTAGTGAAACGATTCTTAAACCCATATTTTCGTGTATGGGACCGAAACCGTGAGATTGTATATGCCTCTAGTGAAGCCATAATCAATTCAAATATTGCATTCCAATACAAACATCTCAAGAAAACTTCATTTTTAAGATATACAACGGAAGACCTATGAGCCAACCTTACAGTCTCTAAATCCGTTAAATCATTCATCCTTAGTACAGATTCTGGGTACACTAACAATGTAAACGACAGACCTGAAACGCGGACAACGCACAAGGAACTAATCGTGTTCAGCACCTTTGTAGTCCAAGCCTCAAGTCAGAAGCAACACGCCTCTATCACTTTACCGAGGTTGCAAGACAAGCATGCATAAAGCAGCACAGGCACGTTTACAGCTGACAGAGGCCATGAGGTATGGATGGGCAAAGAGGGAAGACCGAGGGAACGAGGGAGGGGGGAGAGAGTCCGGGCACTTCTATTCTAGCTTCCACACAAACTACTTACCAACGTCAATCTTGAAGCCCCACGAGTGAATCTTTGCTTGTATTTAAAAACCCACTGAAGGTAGACTTCATCAATCGTCCCAAGCACTATCTGCTGCACCTTCTTTTTTATTGTTCGAATCAGCAAACATGAACCGATACTTATCCTCAATGTTTACTGATGCTGGTCCCGCTGTTGAGCTATTGGATAAGGCAACCCTAGCTTGCTTTTGAGCAGCTGCTGCTTCTTTCTCTTTCCTTCTTGCAGTCTGATAGTCAATAGCAAAAATTGCCAAGCTTATAAACACATGAAACAAAAATTTTCTTTTCTTTCTACCCAGATTATTTATAAATGAGAAAGAAATTCTGTGCACTAGAACGATGCAAAAGCAATGTCTGTTGATAGCATATCACAGAATTAGTACCTTCCCAGTTGCAAAAGCCACAGCATTCCCAGATCCAGCATCTGATATTGCTTTCTTTATATTTGCCACGAGGAACTACAGTGTGCCATCAATAATCGAGAATGAAGAGTTATATTCTGCTAATGGAAGAGAAATAGTGAGAAGAAGCAATAAGAAAAGGTGGAGAGCAAGGTACCATGTCACGATCAGTGTAAAAGGAAGTAGATTGTCCCATTGATCCTGCTCTTCCTGTTCTTCCAATCCGGTGCACATAATCTTCCATGCTCTATATTGAGGTAGCCATAACTGAAGCTTCAGGTTTGCTATTTCACAACAAATTTAATAGCAACTGAAAAGACCAGGCTATTGAGATGCTATCACATGATAGCAAACAGACTTATGATCACAAGTTGACGCTATTCATATACCAAAGGTCACCACCTATTTGTTAAGGACAATGGCGGAAATGAAACTCTGATAAGAGCTGCCTAAATTATAGCCAATTTTCAGATAAGCTTCTAAGTTGGGTTAGTGGATTCCAGATATAAATGAACCAAGAGGCAGGCCTTCCATCGCAACCAGCTATACCTTTGGAAGATCCAAATTGATAACATGTGCAACTCCTGAGACATCCAAACCGCGAGATGCAACATCAGTGGCGACCTACACACATGGTCTCAATCAGACACTTGATAATTGGTGATGTTAAAGCTGCCTTATATTCAAGCAGAATCAGACAAAGATGAACAGATATAAAGAAAATGTGAAATTAATAGACCACAAGGCAGTGCATGTACCAAAATACTGGTAGTGCCTTTTCTAAAATCACGTAGAGCAGCCTCTCGTTCAGTTTGAGTACGACCACCGTGAAGAGCAACTGCATGCAACCCTTGTGCTACCAAAGCTTCAGCAACTTCGTCACATCTCGTCTACATGCACACCCAAATTCAATGTCAAATTTCATGAATGAGCCATACAAATGTAAAATGCAGAGCCTCACAAAAAGAGTTAGTAACGAGAGAACATTAAGTCACACCAGATTATTAATTTTTCCGTCTAGCAAGCAAGGCATAGCATCTTGCACAAAGAACAGGAAATACTTCAAATTGAATTTGCACAAACTTTTCACTAATACAAATTTCACGATAATGACCTTTAAACCAAATCATAAATGAGTTTGCCGTCACAATATAGAGGTTTGGAAGACATGCAAGCAATGCAGGAACTTGTCCATCAATTATTTATACCCATCACCATTAATTATAAGCTTGAAATGATGCTAGTCATAATCAAGTAACAATAGAGTATAAAGCATAATGTACCTTCCTTTCAACAAATACAATAGTTAAGGGAAAGGGATGGCCAGTTCCTTCAACCCGAGATGCCTCCTCTACGAGCAAAGCCAAAAGCCGATCAGTCTATACAGACAAAGCACAATTGTCAAGTTAAAACGAGGCCAAGAACTGTCCCAGTAAAAGATCTGTGAAATATGCTAGCCAAAGATGATAAGATCATCATCAAGCACAGAAATACGCAGGGAGTGGCAAATATACATAGAACAACTCTCCACACCATAGGTCTAGCACTAAATTCCTAGAAACCTCATCCCCACCCCAAAGGAAAGAAAAAGAAAAGATAATATCAGACTGCGGAATTTAAAAAAAAATGCAGAGAAGCCAATATTGCTTATTCTGGGTGAACCAACCTTCTCACTCTCAGGAACCTTCTCCAAAGTCTGAGTTACGTTTGCTGTAGGGCTACTCACTTTTCCTACCTTCACTTGCACAGGTTTAGTTAAGTATTCCTGAAGACAATAAAAGCTAGAATAAGTTTTCACTGAAATTGAGCATGAAAGTCTTAACTAAACCAGAGAGCAAGCTAGCATAATGATCTTAAAGGTATTCCAATACCAGTTTTGGTATATTAGAAAATAACAAACTACAAATTCATTTCAAACTTGGTGTAAAACTACGTTGCACTAAAGGTATAATGCATTAGTTTCTATTCATACAATCAAGATTGTCTAGTTAGTAATATGTCCATCTGGTAAGCAAAGCGATAAATAGGTCTGTATACCAATCTGCCTGTTGCAGAGCAAGAAAATAACATTATGTTACCACTAAAACAAGAGCTAATGGCTTATATGTCACAGGAAAGTGAGAAGGTTCTCAGACCCAACATACAAGAAAAATAAGCCATAGAAACATAAGATTGTAAAATGAGAAGGTTGATTCTATGAAAGAACCACAGTGACGCCTTTCCCTTATTTAGTTACACAAACTATGAATAGAATTACTTCATTACATTAACTATGATAATGTTCACAAAAGCTCGTACAAGAAAGTAATCAAGTGGAAACCTTACCTGAGCTAATTCTTCTATCTCTTCAGGCATAGTTGCACTGAACAGCAAAGTTTGATGCTTTTCAGAAAGGTTCCGCATCACCTAAAATGGCATCAAAATATGTGACATATCATTTCAGAATTAAACAGGGAATCAGATAGTTGTTCCATTTTTAAGGAAAAAGAAATAGAAAGTAAAAGGCACATTCACGTCAAAAGTTGAGACAATATACCTCTCTTATCTGCGGTTCAAATCCCATGTCAAGCATTCTATCAGCTTCATCTAGAACAACAAAAGAAATTCTAGTGAGAGAAGTGTTCCTTTGTTGTAAATGATCTATAAATCTTCCAGGAGTGGCAACCACTACATCAACTCCTGCTCGTAGCTCAGACCTCTGTCAATCCATCCAGTAGAAATACACAACAAAACAAGTATTAGCAAAGACTAATAAGATATATATTCCGTAAAATGACATAAAATTGAAAAAAACATTGCACTAAAGGCATGTCTCAGTCTTACTGCATGAGAAATCAAGGGAGGTATGAGGTTAAGTGTTTTCTTTTCATACCACAGGTCAGAGGGGAGGAGGGCGGAGGGGGGGCATTAGGGAGAAACATACGTTCCTAAGAATCTATAACACTAGAAGCATTGATTCAAACCCTAGCCCACACCTAGGCATTATCAAAACTAACAGAGAACGACAAGCACTAACGAATTTCCAGAGTCACAACACCTACAAGATCAAGAACAATTATTGAAATAAAATGTACAGTTATTCCCCCAAATCAATTACCTGCTCAGAAATGTTGGTTCCACCGACCACAATTGCAGTTCTGAAGGACTCGAGAGATGCACTAAAAGCTTTGACCTGCAAAACCACAATATAACTTAGCACTTAGAAATAAATTCCAGACTAACAATCATATACTGATAAATTCATTGTGATCTTTTGCAGCTTAGATCACCTCTTTTTCAATTTGTTGGGCAAGCTCTCTAGTCGGAGCCAATACCAGAGCTAGTGGTCCATCACCACGCTGAACAGGAGGTTGAGCCAAGCAATGCTGTACATCGAAAATGACAATTAAAACATGCCTTAAACCAAAAACTACTTAGCATGCACATATAGTCCAGACTACATAAGAATACTAAATAACGGGACCACGGACCTGTATCATGGGAATGGCAAATGCAGCAGTTTTCCCACTGCCAGTTTCAGCACAGCCTAATAGGTCCCTCCCACTGAGGGCAACTGGCATAGCTTGAGCCTGAATGGATGTTGGTGTAGTGTATCCATGATTGTCGATATCCTTCATGATGCTAGGGTGCAAACACTGAGAGTAGAGGAACGACACGTCCGTTAATCCATATGGATATACAAACTAGGCTAATTCAAAAATAGAAGTCAAAAATCTGATTGATAAAACACAAAGACGACTCACCATATCTGTGAAAGACTCAATCGGTGCCGGAGCAGAAGCAGAGTCGGGACTAACAGAAACATCCAAATTAAGCCGCAAACAAACCTCTTCAATCTACAGGCATGTAATTCCGTAAATTTCAGTTAATGATGGCGATATAAACAGACTGATAAAGTCAACAAACAGAAATTTGACTGACATTGTGAAATTAGCTGTAGCAAGAACCCTAAGCAAATGCAAATTGCAAAAAATTCAGAAAATGCAAGGAAATAACTGGATGAGCGTCGAACCATTTCAGGCTTCATGCCAAGGACGCGGTCGGAGGGCTTCCACTGAGGGACGACGGAGTCAGGGCGAGCTCTGCTGGCCTGGGAGAGAGCGCCGGAGCTCCAGCGGGAGGAGGCATTGGAGTGCGAGAAGCTGGAGAAGGAAGCAGCACCGGACGACTTATCGTTGTTGATGTGAGAGTTTGAGGAGGAGAGCTTGCTCTGATCGTCTAGGGTTCGGGACGAGGGTTTGGCGGTGGTGGTGGTGGTGGTGGTTGTGGTGGTTGTGGTGGTTCGTGAGCTCGACCTCAGGTGCGGAGGCACGTACGACATTGTTTTGCGGAGAGTTTTCTCGGAAATCGGAGAGAGTGTTTGATTTTACGGCGACGACGTCGACGACTGTTGGTGGAGTGAGTGAGTATATGAAAAACGAGAGGTGCGTGTTCGGCCAATCTTTCTCAATCGAAAGGATCATACCACGAAAATGTTTTCACTCTCGCTAGCATGGGCCTCTGTGGGTTGTGGGCCCTTTTGGGTCATTGCGGGCTTAGATTTCAGTCCATATTTCTGGGCCAGAATAACAGCGTCGTTTGGGTCCTCTTATGATTTTGGGCCGGACTCAACCCACATTTGAATTAGGTTTCTTTCTCCTCTTCTAGTATTTGGAACCAAATTTGGATTTTGACTCCAAAGGGAGCCACCTCATTGTACGACTTTTGAGGTGATATTACCCTTAAAGGCCATTACTAGGTACTTGTGGCCCTGGAGTATGAAGTTACAGGAGAATCAAGGTCTCCCATTTTCTCACTTGACTCTTTGGTTTTAAGACTGTTTGGTCACGAGAATAAGTAATTGTCCTTCTTTGATTTTCATCACCCAACCTACAAGCCGACAACCAATCAGTCCACTTGATTTATTGAATTTGATTTTATCGTCGGTTTGCAACCCCTAGAGGCCAACAATCTATTTTTGCACTACTTACCTATGAGTACATCCATAAGTAAGTAGCATGAGAGCTCTCAGCCACATCAATAGCTCATGTGCTCACTAGAATCTGTCTCTATGAGGTTGAAATGTGAATCACATGAAGCACATTACGTCTTCCACATTAGGATAAGGAATTTGTGGCCCTTGATGATCAAGCTATAGAAGAATCAAGGTCTCCCATTTTCTCACTTGACTCTTTGGTTTGAAGACTGTTTGGTCACGAGAATAAGTGATTGCCCTTCTTTGATTTTCAACACCCAACCTACAAGCAGACAACCAATCAGTCCACTTGATTTATTGAATTTGATTTTATCGTCAATTTGCAAACCCTAAAGGTCAACGACCCATTTTTGCACAACTTACTTATAAGCACATCTATAAATAAGTAGTGTGAGAGCTCTCAGCCACATCAATAGCTCATGTGCTCACTAGCATCTGTCTCTATGAGGTTGAATGCGAATCACATCAAGCACATTACGTCTTCCACTATATTAGGATAAGGAATTGAGTTTGATTCCAATTTCACATATGTCGGTCCTATGAATTGAGTCTGATAGAGAGAAACGAAAATAACCAATACAAAAATGGAATTAGATGAATCTCACAATTAATAGATAGAACTTAACTCGCTCAAACCGACAATGGTGTAAAAATTGTGTTATATTTTAATTCCTACATATACATAAATCAAACTCACATAAACCACTGCAGATGCCATCACTAGAAGCCAAACTTGTATTCAGGCTCACATGGCATGTCACGATGTGAGACAAACCTAATTAGTTTTGCTGCTCCCACAGTATTTATGAGAGAAGCCACCTCGTTGTAATCGTTCTTATTTCTGTGGGCTCCTATTCCTTTATATTTAACATGTGATTGTAATCCGTGAAACTGTCTATGGATAATATATAAAAAAAAAGAAGAAAGTAATATTACGCTGATCACATTTGTATCATCAAGTGAGTTTCGTCTCTATTAGAAAAATGAGACAAAAAATAATAATTTTATAATAAAATAAGTGTATTTTTACTCACCACCATAAACTATGTTATATGTTCGTCATACACCTCCTCATATGTTGGTCACTATTCTATTTTACTTTTTAATATTGAAAAAGAGACTATCTGAAAGCGAGACTCTCGATGGACTATCTGCCACCTCACACATCACTGTTATTTTCATGCAAATATTATAAAATAGGATAATGTTAGGGAGACATAAAATTTAAAGTAAATTTGTAAACCAACAGATGTGTCCCCAATAGAAAATAAGCACGTTTCAATCGATACTTAATTAATAATTCAATCATCAATAACCACATTATTTGGTTTAAATAATAATTTTTGTTTAAAAATTTGTTATCCCTAACATTACCCAATAAAATATTGTGCAAAAAACATGAAGTTGAGTCCATGAGTACACGGATAATCATACATCTAAAAGAGTCTTCTTAACATTTCTTATAAAATAATAAAAATAATAACTAGTAATGTAGCAACTGACATAAAGATGACGTGGATGATTTTGGTGATTGAAAAAAAAAAGGGAGAATGGTTGGGGAGAAGGTAGCTTGAGAAAGTGCGTGCCATTGGTTGTACTGAACATCCTTTTCAATGGTGGTAGGTGAGATGGGGTGAAAGCCCTGGAACTTGTCCTCACCACCAATCCACAAATTTGTATCTATCTTCTTCTTCCTTCTAACCTCATTTGATTAGTGATGTTTAGTTTCGATGATTAAAATTAATTATTAATTTATGTCCTCATAAGGTGCATCTTTATATTTTGGAGGTGGGAGGTGGATTGTCTGTCTTCCTATTTTCATACTTTCTGTTGATGTGTGGTCACGGTTAAGTTACGTTAATATTTTATATTAATTTTTTATATAAATAATAAAACAAAACGTAATAGGAATATAAAATGTTGACGTAATTTAACCGTGACTACACAAACAGAAAAATATGGAATGAGTATGGAAATGAGAGGGTATACAATCCACCTCCTTGGGGTGGTATCCCACTACAGTTAAGCACTAGGCCTCCTTGACAAGTCCTTGTATTTGTCTTTAAGCAAAATTATAGACTCAAACGGTCGCATAACTTTTATTTTCTTACGAGTTTTTTTTTTTTTTTTTTTAATGTCCTTTGTATATCTTATTAAAGTCGAAATGAGAATATTCCAATTACATATTAAATTTTGATTTGCTGATGAGAAGGATCGATCGAAATAAAGAAATACAAGAACTCCATTGAAGCAAGTTTTTCCTTGATCTTGTCTACCTGTCTTTACCAAGTGTTGCTCGCATTAGAAAGTGTTTTACGAGAAAGTGTGTGTTTACGTTTTAATTCTAAAGAAAATTAATGAAAATGGTTCGAAAATTTTGAGTTTTAACGATAAGAACAAAATAAAGGGTAAAGTGAATAGTACCAGGATTGACTTTTTAATGTAAAAATGTAATTTTTCATTAAAGTGAACAGTACCGTAAGTTTTTCGTTAAAACTCTATTTATTCTACTCCACTTTTATAAAGAGTATGTCTCTTTGTTTAATAGTTTCGTTATGAAAAGTGCTAGAGTACAAATCAATTGTCCTCGCATACGCTCATCCTACTTAAGACTGTTTTATGAAAGAGCAAGTCTCCATTTTTCACGTTACTCGTAAAACGTATAATAAAGTCATTATTATGCTACATTACCCTAATGGTTTAATTAGAGCTGGTTTAGGGTTGCTTAAATATTTTTAAAAGTAGCTTCTTATAAAACCTGAGGCCTTAATTTTGTGTTTGGTAGATGACAAAAAAAACAAAAAAAAATCACAATCATGGGTCCAAAACAACATAGAGCAAAAGCAACTCTACATATTTTTCTCAAAAAAAAAGCATTTCTTTCATTGGAAGCAGGTAAACAATACTAATAAATAAAACTTACATATTGATAATCCTACTACCTTTTTTTTTTTTTTTTTTTTTTTTTGCTAAAAGCACTTTTGGCACTATCTTTTACCAAACAATTACCTTTTTTTTCACAACTATTTATTTTCACACCACAACAAAAACAATTTTGAAAAAAAAAAAAAAAAAAACACACAGCAACCCGAAAACTAGCCCAAACTAGCCCTCTGCGCTCCTGCAACTAAGTAAGGACCAAAATATTATGATTTATTGCTCATACAAGTTGTTCTTGTGTGTGCGCGCGTATAAAATCACAAATATAGGTAGAAATGGAGAGATTTTTCAGTGTAATCGACACACGAGATGGTACATCATGTGTTATTATTTAAATGATGAGATATATATGTTTAAAAGTTAATAACTTAAAAAATAAAATTTCTCACTATTTTCATAAAAACATGTGGTGTACCACTTATATTTTCATCACAATTAAAAATTTCTCGTAGAAATGTTGAAGAGTCTTAGATGCAAGGTGAGAGAGCAATACATATGCACAACGCGTAAGGAATTGGATAGTATGGTGTGGTAGGCAGCGCATGTAATTAGGGAAGGTAATATGATTAGCATAAGGTACGACCACGCCCCGTCAAATCTAATTTAACGGCAACCTAATACGACGCCGTCTAAATATTCTAGGAATGCTAGAAGATCTGAAAGTGCATTGACATTTATTTATTTTGTCTCTCCCAATAAGTTATATCATCTGTTTTCGTATGGTAAACTTTCATTTGAAGTCGTAGGTTGTGCCTTGTGCGTGTTTGAGTGCCATAAGACTTTTCGTGTCGAGAAGTTAGCACTAGTCTTCCATTTGCGTATGATTTTCCGGCCATGCTGACGTAAACGGGCAGGCTCCGTTTGACCTAGCTGAGAAAGTTCGAAATATTTTTCGATTGAGGCTTCATTTTAAAACTAACCGAGAATGAAGAAGTGACTCAATTCTTTATAAGCAAGTGTTTGAAATTTCTTCAATACGATTGATATTTTTGTGAAAATATCGAAAAAAAATCAAAGAAAGATATGGAAATGGAAAGTGAAGTTTAAAGTTCACTCCATATCAGATAAACTCTTAAATTTTGACTAATATCGACAGATTTTGTTGATATTTTAAACATATCAGTTGAATATCAAAGAAAATTTTATATTTCGTTAAAACCAATATTTGACATTCCTTAATATATTTTTTTTAATTTCCACGTTTTTTAGCAAATTTCTGTTATTTCTATAAAAATCAACCAATATCGATATTTCTATAAATTTGCATATTGATCAATATTTCCAACGATATTAATATTTTAAACACTACTTATAAGTCCATGCGAAGTTTCTTAAATCTGCAATTTATGATTTATAATCCTAACAAGCCTCTCTTACATATAGTCATTTAATTCTCATGATAAACAACAACATATTGAACGAAGTAGAACCGCATGGGCCGTTGAGCCCTGCAATTGAGAAAAAAGAAACATTTCTCCTAAAGTTGATCAGGGGTTGTCTAAGGATGGTGGAGAAAGAGATTATTTAAAAAATAATAATTAAATAATAGAAGTTGATATTTGAGAATTTGAGATAGATTTATGGACAAAGTCCAACGTCATTTGAGTAAGCAATACGACCTTGTTTTTATAAAGAAAAAAAGATAACTACATATCTAAGCAATCAATTGCCCCTTCAAATTCTTTAGGGCCATCACATCATCGGTGATGACTCTATTTTTTATTTCATTGAGGTGTATCATATGATTCACATGAAATTGTTATTGACATTTGAAAAAAAAAAAAATCGTTTTCCACTTCTCAAAGGACAGTTTTTCACTAATGTTGTTTGAGAGATAACTAGCATGACGAATTTCTTAGAGTGTCTTCTCAAAGTGTAGTTTATTTTTCGTGCAATTTTTTCTTTTTGAGGGACGAATACAAGATGATGAGATGCTGGGTAGAAACCCAATATTGTAGTGGATAAGTACGTATGGTCGAATATTAGTGGATAAAATGTTGGGTTTTCATCTATGCGTCTGGGGTTCGAAAATTCTTATATCCTAAATTATTGTAATACTTTCGAACCCTTCCCCCTCCCTTAATAATAATAATTTTTTAAACAACATTTTAGTTAAAAATTGTCACTGAGATTTGAAATCGATAGAAGTGGTCCATGAGTTTATCAACCATCAATCATTTTAATCATTATGTGAAAAATATTTGTTAAATAAGAAACAAAATAACAAAAATACCCTTATTTTACTAAACAATAGGCGAAAATGATTCAACAAAAATTGAGAGTATTTTTTGTCATTTTTTTCAATTATTTAATGAAGATTTTTTACGGAAGAACCAAAATAATTAATGATGGGCAAATTCAGTGACATGTTCTATCAATTTTAAATCTCAATGACTAAAGTGAGGAGTTATGCGAATCTTATGAACTATTTTGACTAAAAAGGCAAAAAAAAAAAAAAATTATAAAGTGTAAATATCAATTTCCATATATTGTTGCAAACCAACTTAATATACTATATATGCTATTATTTTTTTCTTAGTTAAACCAGATTTCCTTTGTGCATTGAATTGTGGAGAAAAATGCATGGTAAGCATTTTCTTTGTTTGGAATGGATTTGATAAGACTAATTGCCGTAATAATGCCTCTTATTTCTAAGGGCAGAACACGCTTTGCACCTGTATGGTTTAGGGCATGTATCAATTTAATTTCACACGTATTAAAATTTGGCAAAAAAAGCGTTTAAAAGCATCTCCAAAGGAGATGCGAAAACATCCATGTAGGTATATAACAGTAAAAAATGACAGCAAATTTTCTCCAACCGAGCCTTCAATTTCCTACGTGGCGCTGAGTCAATTGAAGGCAAAGCCTTTTGTTGTCAAATTTGACAGCATATGTCAAATTTATTAAAGAATTTTTTAATAAATTAATATAATATATAATAAATGTTGTGTTTTTCAAGTTTTTGATTGGTTGTGTCAATCATTGAACCCCACAAAAAAATTAAAAAATTTAATAAGTAACATTATTATTTGACATATCGGGTGGAGCAAAATATTACATAAAATGTCAAATTGCCACATAAGCTATTAAATATCATTTTGATGTTTAAAATTTGACACATTATTTGGAGATGCTCTAAGTGACAAGTTGTTACGTGTTTGACTCTCCATTTACGAAGCTATCAAGTTAACCGCAATGTGAATAAGGAAAATGTCACTTTAGGCATGCTTGTTGTACAACTGCTCATTATTTGTTTGGAATAACTTTCAAATGCATGTCGGTATGTTTTTAAGAGAAGTGATAGCGATTTTTCATTAGTAACAAAAACAATTATAAGGGTTGTCACATGAGTTTTCATCGATCTAGTGATATTTGCACAAACAATCATAAAGATTAATTCCTTAGTAGGCTACCCGCAAACAGCAACAACATTGATGATAGCACAAGCACCAACATAGATTCACCACAGATACGGAACTATGAACTTAAACCGGAGCAACGTAATGCCATTGCCAACAAACGAAACAACGTCAAACCATCGCTTAAGATCTAATTATGTGTCTTAAAAGTGACGCTTGGATATTGGGATTTTTTGGTCATTATCTTTAACTTTAGTGTACCATTCATACATCCAAGATTCTAAAAAGGTAAGAACCAACATAGAATTTGGTGGACTGAGACTTCATCGAGAAGGATGTGCAAAATTCAACATTGGACGAAGCACAACTCATACAACTGACCTAATTGCTTCTCAGACTATTTAGAAATCAAGAGAAGAGATCTCCTCCGAATCTCTTCCACCAAGTCCTAGGGATCTAGACATTTGAAATTTGATTAAACGGTTATAATTATTATAATTTTTAGAGGGACCCTTTATTTGTAGCCGTTGGATCAAATTTCAATGATCGGATCTCCAAATCCCTAAGATTTGATGAGAGAGGTCTGAAGAGGATATCTTTCCAGAAATCAAGATTATGGTGGGACCCACTCCCAACTTTAGCCAAATATTATCACTAAACTTTTATTTTTTGTTGTTTATGTTCCCATAAATACTATAAATCCTTTTCGGGGTAACATTTCCATATATATATATATATATATATATATATATATATATTTGAGCGTACAGAAAAGGAAATTTAATCACAAATAATAGTTTAGGAAAAAATGAACCAAAATTAATTCTGGTGGTCGCAGCAGCGTTACTATATGATGCTAAAGCAACCACGACAACAGAAACATACACGGAGACGGACCCATTTCAATTGATTACAACCAATCCGATAGGATATTTTTTAACGTGTCGAAAACACGATTCAGTACATCAATTTCTTAATATGCCAGATCGTATTTTCGATACACTGAAAAATTTCTCCAATCCTACTGATAGCTCTGTGGGCTCCACAAATAATGTTATAAGCAGACACAGACACCTTATTTTTTACATGCGTTAAAAAAATAGCTCCATATGTGATACTAATGAAATATTTAAGTATATGTGTCAAGTTGCAAGGCTAATTTTGGAGAGAGACTTCCCTAAAGATCTTAGTACTCATAACAATAACGTAATGATAGGTGAAAACGCTAAAATATACGAAACTCCTTCTTTACTCTTCTAGGATGCACCAGAGCTTACCAGAGAGCTCAATTAAGTCCTTCTAACTTAACTTCGTTATACTTTTCCCAAAATTAACACGCATACATGTCACACTCATAAGAATAAATTAGTTTTTAAAAACATAAATTTACTCGTGCCTCTCAAATCTCAACTATTAATCTCATACTCATAAATTTAAATCGCAACAAGTGAAACTTTTTATTTTTTGAACAAACAATATTATCTACAATAAGAGGAACTATGTGAGCTTAACCTCACAATAGATTAGCAATAATATGGTTCAAACTCGCCATTGGTGAAAATCGAATCTAAAATTTTTCACTTATAAATAAACAATATCATCATTAAACCGTAATACTAAGTAACCGTAATAAGTCAAACTTAGAGGTGAAGAACATCAAAGTTTTTATTTGGTTGAAAAAGGACGAACGTCATACTATTAGCCGAACAAACATTTGAACGTCTCCCATCTCCCTCCACCTACCCGCTCGTTTACCTACTCCCCACACGCCCACACACTTTTCTCCAACCCTATCTCCGTCAAATCTAACGCCGTTACACTCCGCATTCACGCCTTTACGTCTTCCACCCACCCCCCTCTGACACATGACCACGCAACCCACCTAACGTCCGCGAAACCGTCTCCCTCTATAAAACGCAAACCCGAAACCCCCAAAACGCCAGTTCACTCTCCCACACAACTCTCTGCATTTCTGCTCAGCCCACCCACCATATCACTCGACACACCCACAGAGGCAATGGACCTCCTCCTCCTGGAAAAGACCCTTCTGGGTCTCTTCGTCGCCGTCATCGTCGCCATCGCCATTTCAAAACTCCGCGGCAAGAAATTTAGGCTCCCGCCGGGTCCCATCCCCGTACCCGTATTCGGAAACTGGCTCCAGGTCGGTGACGACCTCAACCACCGCAATCTCACCGACATGGCCAAGAAATTCGGCGACTGCTTCCTCCTCCGCATGGGGCAGCGCAACCTCGTCGTCGTCTCCTCGCCGGAGCTGGCCAAGGAGGTCCTCCACACTCAGGGAGTCGAATTCGGGTCGAGGACCCGAAACGTCGTCTTTGATATTTTCACCGGTGAGGGCCAGGACATGGTGTTCACCGTCTACGGCGAGCACTGGCGGAAAATGCGGCGTATCATGACCGTCCCCTTCTTCACCAACAAGGTCGTCCAGCAGTACCGCTACGGATGGGAGTCGGAGGCGGCGGCGGTCGTCGGGGATGTGAAAAAGCACCCCGAGGCGGCGACCAGCGGAATGGTGCTGCGGAGGCGGCTGCAGCTGATGATGTACAACAACATGTACAGAATCATGTTCGACCGGCGATTCGAGAGCGAGGAGGATCCCCTGTTCGTGAAGCTCAAGGCGCTAAATGGGGAGAGGAGCCGATTGGCGCAGAGCTTCGACTACAACTACGGCGATTTTATCCCGATCTTAAGGCCCTTTTTGAGAGGGTATTTGAAGATCTGCAAGGAAGTGAAGGAGAAGAGGATCCAGCTGTTTAAGGACTATTTCGTGGACGAGAGGAAGTAAGTTAATTCATTTTATTTATTAGTTTTAATTACTTTTACTTTTTTTTTGTCAAGTAAACGTTATTAGAGTGCAATTTTCAACTCTCCTCTTTCAACCTCAAAAAGAATAAATAACTGTTATTTGAGAAATTTTTAATTGCGACAGAAACATAAATGGTATATTATGTGTTTTAGTTGAAATGGAGGAAATTTTTATTTTTTAAGTTATTAACTTTTTAGCACATATGTTCTACTATTTGTATAGTAATACTTGATATATCATCATGTGTATCGGTCACACTGAAACATCTCCTATATTATTTACCACCCGTTATTGGCCTCTAAAAAAAAGAGGTCTCTTCAAAAGATAAAAAGAATGTTAGATACACGAAATTGCCTTTATCGTTGACACTCGACATATTTTTTAATAATATAAGTCGGTCTCACGCATATCTCTAGGGCTTGTCGGACTTCTAGAGAGCTTGACAAAAGTTAAAAAGAATTTTTATTCACGCTTTCCGGCTGTCATTATGTGTTAAAGACTTAAGCGGGTGAAAATGATAGATCGAGAATGAATACCACCATTAATAGTATGTCACGCTCGAGTTAGTCTTTTATACTTTTGTGTGATTTCAATGCGAAATGATACGACGATTAAAATGAGCGTGTGAAAATTATTGACTTGTTTTTTTTTTTCTCGGTATTTTTGAGCAGGAAACTTTCGAGCACAAAGCCTACAACAAACGAAGGGTTGAAATGCGCCATCGACCACATCCTCGACGCGCAGCAGAAAGGAGAAATCAACGAGGACAACGTTCTCTACATCGTCGAGAACATCAACGTTGCTGGTGAGTAGACCCACTCCTTATAATATTAACTCTTAACATGACAACATAGTAAATCTATTTGGAAGTGGATTCTCTCCGGATCTACTTTGTGAGAATCCTAGGGATTCACATATCTTAGTGTTTATTGTACATGGTGCGATCGATTTTCGTCAGTTATTATTTATGTTTAATTTTATATTAAAAAAATTAAATAATTTATGATCGCACGATATACAATAAATGATTAAGATGTGAGAATCTTTAGGATCCCACAAAATGAATCCGGATGGGATTCAATTCGAATCCATTTTTACTTATATAACATGAATTAAAAATGATTGTTAGGATTATTATAATTCATCACTTTGAATTCTGATATTTAAATTTAATAAAAATTAGTCCTAAGATTAGCCACTGACAGCCTATTTTATTGTATTTCTCATAATATTAATTTAACTTTGAGCAAAAATGAAAGATCCTATAAATAATTATTTTTCGTAATTGGAGGCCGGCAAATTAGATAAGGTTCTGAGATTCATATCTATGGAAGTGCATTACTTTGCAAACCAACTTTTCATCCCCACCCTATATATCTTTTTATAACATGGTGGTAATTAAATATTTATTTTCTTGATGGAGTCACTAAAATATGAAAAATAATTATATGGTTTTTTAGCTCCCCCGTATGCCACAAAGATTATCTACCCTCCAACTTCTCGTGCCTTTCTGTTTTGTGTGATCACAGTTAAGTCGCGTTAATATTTTATAGAGATAATAAGATAAAAATAAATAGTAATATAAAATATTAACATGGCTTAATCGTGATCACATAAACAAAAAAACAGGGAAGGACATACAATCCTTGTCTGTATGCCAGTGCTTGACATGTGGTGGAAGGCCTACAGGCCCCAATGATGTTTCGTAAAATTGTTTTTAGCTTACGTAAATATTGCAAGAGCCACAAAGTTTCTATTGGATACGTCGCCGTCTTTGGTTGTCCCGTTTTGATCCAGTTGGCATGCTTGTTTAGGCCTAATACTTGTGTCACCGACATATCACGATGTGAGTATGTTCTTGTGTGTGGAATTGGATCCTCTATGAGGCAAAGACTCATTAACACAGACCGTTGAATTTTGATTCAACAATTACAATTATTATAACTTTTAAAGAGACCTCTTGTTTGTAGTTGTTGGATCAAAATCTAACGGTCTGTGTTATTGGGTCAGGAGGATCCCGAGACTTTGCCTCGGAGAGGATCCAATTCCCTTGTGTCATGTAATGTACCACCTATCCCACTATTTATAACACACATATCTCACTATTTATAAAGTGTCATGTAATGTATCACCTAGTATTCTGATCACACTAAAAAAATCTCTCCAAATCTAGGTTAGGTGTGTTGGTGAACAAATATGTTGCTTTTGATCTAAATTTGCTAAACCACTTGATTGCGCCTAAACATTGGTTGTTCGTATCCTTTTATAACTTCGTTTTATATACAACCCACTTCTTTTTACCAACCTCATGACATTGACATGCAAACATGATCGCAATAGTTCTAATACAATACGATGACGTGGTATTATATTAGGTTGTAATACGTGATTGTATTTGAATATTCACAATATTTCTTTGCAATGAGCTTTGTGCAAATTCAGTTAAGGTTGTTTAATTTTAAGGAAGACTAACAAAAAGAGTTTAAAAGCTTTCAATTTTAATGATAAAGATAAAATAAAGGGTAAAATGAATAGTATCATGATTGACTTTTTAATGTAAAAATATGATTTTTTGTTGAAATGAACAGTATCATGGATTTTTCATTAAAACTCTCTTAATTTTAGGCCACTAACGTTGCATTTCTATTGAACAGCTATTGAAACCACATTGTGGTCGATCGAGTGGGGAATTGCCGAGCTGGTGAACCATCCCGAAATCCAGAAGAAGCTGAGGAATGAACTCGACACAGTCCTTGGCCGCGGAGTTCAGATCACAGAGCCCGACGTTCATAAACTTCCCTACCTGCAAGCCGTGGTCAAGGAGACTCTCCGACTTCGCATGGCAATCCCACTCCTTGTCCCCCACATGAACCTCCAGGATGCCAAGCTCGGTGGGTTTGATATTCCGGCGGAGAGCAAGATACTGGTGAATGCTTGGTGGTTGGCAAACAACCCTGCCCTGTGGAAGAAGCCAGAAGAGTTTAGGCCCGAGAGGTTTTTGGAGGAGGAGTCGAAGGTGGAGGCTAACGGGAACGACTTCAGGTATCTCCCGTTTGGTGTTGGGAGGAGAAGTTGTCCTGGGATTATTTTGGCCCTGCCAATCCTGGGCATTACAATTGGACGTTTAGTCCAGAACTTCGAGCTTCTGCCTCCGCCAGGACAATCCAAGCTCGACACCTCGGAGAAAGGTGGACAGTTCAGCCTGCACATCCTGAAGCACTCCACCATTGTGATGAAGCCGAGGGCGTAGATTGATGCTTGGGGAGGAAGATTTTGATTCTATGAAATATGATATTTGGGTTGTGAAAATGTAAATTTATCGACTTCTTTCTTTCTTCTTCTTTGTTTACTTAGATTTATGAACTTTGAATTAATGGAAGGTTCAAGTAATAAACTTTTTTTTATTAATAAGTATTTATATCTTAGTTTTGATGAGTTTGTTTTTTGTTGATAGTATTGTACTTGATGTTCGAAGTAATGAGCTTTACCCCCCAAGAATATGTGCGTGTGCGTGTAATTTGGGGGTTTGAAGTTAGGCACTTGTCATTCAATTCCAACTCTTTACCTAACACACATATCGATACAAGTGATTCAGATGTTTGAAATTTAATCTAACGGTAACTTTAAAGGAAGTTTCTGTTTTTAACCATTAGATAAAATTTTAATGTTTTGGATTACTTGATCAGGTAATCTTAGTGAAAGAGATCTGAAAAATATATTTTTCCCTCGCCACCAACCCCTCTAAATGGTTTCACTTTTTTATTCTCTTTTCATGGTTGCGAAAATTTGTTTGGTCTATTTTCACTAGCAACCTTTTCCCGTGCTTGAATTTAATCCATAGACCATGTGGTTTGCTCAACCTAAATTTCTTGACTTAAAACACACTTAACCTAATTTTATCATGATTGGTGCTGTCTATTGAGTAGACATGTGATGGTTTAGGGGGATTTTCCACTAAATTCTTAATGCCTGACATATTTACAAAAGTGATTTGAGTCCATCAGTGGATTAAGAGTCCCTTAGAGCATTCCCACCGTAGGGAATTGCTTGGGGGATTGGGTCCAAAACAATGGCCCGAGGGCCGGTGGGAGGCCTCCAGGGTTGGGTAGCCGGATGGAAGGGGGAGGCCCGAGCAAAGGGCCCGTGAGGGATTGCCAGGCCTTGAGCCCGAGGTGGGGGTGACGCAAGGCTGACGCCAGGGTGGCGTCAGCGCATTATTTTTTTTTTTTTGTGTCAGGCGCGTGCACCCCACCCGCGAGTGGGGGCACGTCCCGACACAAAAATCAGAAGAAAAAAAAAAAAAAAAAAGTGTCAGTTACCGTTGGGAAGCCACGTGGCTTCCCACGGTGCGTTGGATCTTAACGGTCACTTAATGTGGACCGTTAGATCTCAACGGTAAAAAAAAAAAAAAAAGAAGTCAGATTTAATATCCACCGTTCGATCTCAGATCGAACGGTGGATATTAAAATGCTTTATAAATTAAAAAATAAATGAAAAAATAGTTTTAAAAATCTGAAAAGTTACCGTTGTGACACGTGGCACAATCTGAAGTGTTGGAATTCAAATTTTTTTATATCCAACGGTAGAGATTAATTAATTGAATAAAAATTCAAAAAAATATCTGAAAAATCTGAAAAAAATTGTAAAAAAAATTGTTTTTACTTTTCTATAAATACCTTCTCATTATCATCTACCTTACACAACAATTTCATATTTTCTCAACTAGTTTCAATCACATTCCTTTCTTTGTCTCAAAGTTTGAATCCATTTTTTTTTCAACAAAATGACCACTGGTGCAGGTACGAATTGGTCGCTTATTGAAGATGTTGCGTTGTGTACTAGCTGGGTTGAAGTTACTCATAGTTCGCTTACGGGTAATGAGATGCAATTGCGAGAAATGTGGAGTCTTATTCATACCAATTTTCTTGAGAAAATTGGTGGGAAAAGAACCAAAGAATCGATGTCCAGTCGTTGGAAATTACTTAGCCAATCGTTTAGTACGTGGAGAGACGCTTTGGCACAAGCTAGTAGTAATATTCGAAGTGGGGAAAATTACTCGGATTAGGTAACAATATATTATTTATTTGATACCCAAATTTACATTATAATTATTTGTTTGTATTATTTATTTGTTATCTACATAATTTATTATTTATTGTTTGTATTATTTATTTGTTACGTACAAAATTTATTATTTTATTGTTACTTATTTGTTACATTATAATTATGTTGTTTGTATTATTTATTTATTTGTTTGTTTGTATTATTTATTTACTAAACTTGGAACTCTAGCCCCATGTTATGATTAACATGACATGTATATATATATATATATATTTGCTAGTTACTTATTTTCATTAATATTATTTATTTGTTACTTATTTTCATTATTTACTAAACTTGAAGCCTTCTTACTTATTTTCATTATATTTGTTACTTATATATATGTATATATTTGCTAGTTACTTATTTTCATTATAATTATTTATTTGTATTATTTATTTGTTACTTATTTTTATTGTGTAGGAACTTCAAGCACAAGCTTGGTACGCTGCCAAAACCAAAAGCAAAAATAAATCATTCAACCGGTGGGAATGTTGGAATATTGTCAAAGATTGTCCTAAATTTAGAGTTGTGCCAGTCGGTCCAGAAGTGCACATGAACAACACCCCTCTACACTCTACACCCGATCATGTTCATGAAGATTATGCAGAACAAGTGCCCGAAACGCCCCTCCCTGAACAAGCGTCGGGTTCGACGCTCCTCATCCTCTTCCCTCTCATTTCTTACCCCCTGGTGATTGAACATTGCTTCTGATTCGTTAAACAATTCTTCCTCTTCCTGATTGAATTCCCACATCATCCTTGAGGAAGAAGAAGAAGACATTGAAAGAAATAAACAAAAACTATGAATAATGATACAGATTTTTGTGAATAAGGAAGCAGAAACTATGAATAATGATAGAGATCTTGAGAATTTTGGTGTGAGATTTGTGAGGATGGATGGTGAATTATATAGAGGATTCAGAAAGGATTAGGTTGTGCATAATGTCACGTGGCATGCCGTCATTCGTTACAAATCTGATGGAAATCTATCCTCAAAGATTGTGAACGGATTATGACACGTGGCATGCCGTCATTCGTTAAAAATCTGATGGAAATCTATCCTCAAAGATTGTGAACGGATTATGACACGTGGCGTGACGTGATTGGTTAATAATCTTATCAGAAATCCATCACCAATAATTGTATTATTTTGTATTATTTAATAATACTTCGGATAATGACACGTGGCGCAACGAGAACGATTAAAAATCTTATTCGATATTACAATTAAAATTATTTTGTATTATTTTATAAATAAAAAAAAATACTAATATTTTATTGCCTATTGCCAGGGCTATTGAAGTGTAATGGTGGAGATGCAAATTCTATTGCCAGGGCTACTTACTGTTCATTAAGGACAATTACTGTTCATTAGGTGGATTGAATAGTGGATTGCCAGGGGGGAGGGCTCCTACGCTGGAATTGCTCTTATGTGATTTTAAAATGACTAAAAGTATTTTTTGAAAATTGTTTTTGGGTTCTAAAAGCACATTAAGTGATTTTTTTTTTCTTCAGGATTTATTAGCATTTTTACTAAAGATTGTTTCCAAAAAAAGTTTCACCAAAATCGCTTTTATTCATTTTAAAAGCACATCCAAAGAAGCTCTAATTTAGGTAACATCATAGACATTATCCAACTACCCTTGTTACGTATTTCAGAAGGAAACACTGTTACTTGGATTCACGTCTCTCCTTAGATGGTAGTCATAGTCTTATTTGAGTACTTACACATACTTATCGACAGAGGGATTCAAACGGTGCAATATACGTCGACACTAAGTGCACGAGACACTACGATGACAATAAACTCATTTTATCTTCTCCTCAGTCTTACCATTACAACAAAAAATTAACAAAAATGTACGAAAATGAGTCAAATTCTTGGGGGTGCCAGAATTTTCCGTGCAAAATCTATTAAAATTCGTATTTAAACACTTGTAATCAACGATTTAAAACTTAAATTTAAAGATATGTGACTTTTTTTTGTTAATTTTTCTTTTATCTAAATCTAAACTATTTGTTAATAGAACCCTCTTTCTCAACCAAAAGAGGGTGAAAGACTATTTAACAAAACTAAATGTTGCTATTTTTTGTTTAAGCCTTACTTATGGGTGATTTTTTTTTTTTTTTTTGGTGAAGAAGCTATAGAATCTACACTAAGGGGATGTGGTGAGTGGTGTGTTAAGCCTTACAAGGAGCTTACCATGATAATATGGTTCAACTTTGCATTTGTCGAGAATCGAACCTAAGATCTCTCACTTACAAGTGAAAAAGAATATCACCAGCGTAATATTAAGTGGCACCTACATGTTATTTTTACCATTTCTGATTTAAAAAAAATACACACACACACACACAGAATATAATTTTAACATCTCTATATTTTTCATTTATTTTTTTTACATTTCGGCTTAATATTCTACTAAATATACACTTGTTGCACAATAAATTGTAAATTTGTTTCCAAATGCATTATAAAGATTTACTTAATTCTTGCAGAAAATATTTCGAGAAAATAAAAAAATTTCATTTTTTTATAAAAAAACTTCATTTTTTTATAAAAAAACTTGGATCAACACTCACGATTTTTAGTCGATTTTACCAATTTATACATAAATCACTGATCAATCTATTTATTTTCACACGTGACTTTTTGGCATTCATAATAATTTTTATCATTTTATTTATTTATTTATTTTTATTTCTCTTACAGTCCTCACAGACCCAATTAGAGATAAACTAAGTTTTCATATTATTCCATGTCATGTAAGGATAAGCTGACTTAACTGTGAAAGTGACATTTGATATGAGGCACCAAATGCACTTATTCTCTACCAGTCTCGTCCTCCAAAACTATCAAATCAAGTGATTAAAGTCTTTGAAATTTGATTAAATGATTAAAAATTATTATAACATTCAAATTTTTTTTACTAACTTCTTTATTTTTAATCGTTGAATTAAATTTTAAAGATCCGAATAATTTGATTCGATGGTTTTGAAGAAATGATCTCTTTCCCTCCACCAACACTTCCCCAATTTCTCAATTTCCACCGGCTGCAACTGGCTCTTGGCCAAGAAGAAGAACAGTAGCTTTTTCCCATGCCCCCATGATCCATCTGCCACCGACTTGTCAAACCGATAATTTAATCACACAATCATTCTCCCCGTTCTCCAACGTCAAACCCCTCCTAACAAAATTTGTATTATTATTAATTTTAAAAAAATATATTATCTACATTAAGACATAAATAAGTAAGCTAAGCCTCACAATTGACTAATAATAATGTAATTTAATTTCGTCTTTGCCGATAATCGAACCTAAGATCTCTCATTTACAAATGAAGAAAAATACCATTAGATTGTATTACTATGTAGCTGCATTATTAGAGTATGTATGATGAATATGTCAAATTATAAAAGTCAAATTATAATTGATTGATGATGTGACATTCTAAAGTTAAGTTCTGAGTTTGAAATCTTCAAGTCTCAGTTCCTCCCTTCCAAATATTGAATGTATAAAATATATAAAATAAAATAGAAATTGCTTTCTTTTCTTTTTCTTTTGTTAAACAATAAATTTGTTAGAGTAGATATTAAATTAGGAAACCGATGAAGTTTTGAATCCACACTGCAGTACAAGGACAATACTTCTCTCTACCAATGTGGTAGAGGACAACTTCATATGGGTTAATTATTAAAAACAGTCTTCAATTTTTTGCAAAAAAAAAAAAAAAAAAAATAAAGAAAAGTCTTCATTCGTCTAGTCCTCTTCCTGCTCGTTCTTTTCATTTGGGCCAAAGGGAAAAGTTCTCGTTCCTCTATTTCTCACTTAGCAACTACCCAACTAATTGTGAACTGAACACGTTTTATTCAAAATTGCCCAATCACTTGGCAGTGGGTACTAAATTGTTGACCCGACCAAATCGGCTGATTCAAATAGTAACGGTTAGTTTAGTTAGAATTTTCGATTTTTAGTACCAAAAAAAATCGGCGTCGTGCTTCCGCGGAGTGGGCGTTGGCTAGAGTCAGCGTCGTAGCCTCCTCGGAATTAGTTATTGGAAAACTTCAAAACCACATAGTTGGTGACGACTACTACGACGTTGCCGATAACTAGTTCCAGGGAGCCCACGACGCTGACTCCGGCCAATGCCCACTCTGAGAAAGCATGACACTGACTCTGGAGGCCAAAAAAGTGTAGAGAAAGAAGAGGAAGGATGAGGATCCGGAGGTTTTGGTGGAACCGGCTCAGGAGAGGATCCTCTCCCCCCGCGAGCAGACCAAGTATTAAACTGATTATGATTTGATTTGATCATGGTTTTGAATTTTTGTATCCCATACCAAAATTTAATCATTAACGGCATGTTATGTAATTTATTAAATATAATTTAAAAAAAAAATTCATTTAGCATGATTCAGTTAGTAAGAGGTACAATTCTAATTCCGATTTCAAAAAAAAGTTTAATAAACAATTTCAACATAAATATAATTTTGACTCTAATTCATTCAAACTTCTCAACAATCCAATTTGTTATCAATTCAATTCTACTCATTCTAATTACGAATTAGTTAACGCGAAAGTAGTTACTATGTTTCAATGTTCAACAAAAAATACAACAAATAAATTAACACTTTGGATATTATACATGCTAGGTACAATCAAAAGCATTTTTCGATAATGTTTGAACAAAAAAAAAAAAAAAAAAAAAAATTGCTTCACGAAACACGTCCCCGTACAGTTTTTTAATTAAATTTTTTTGACATTGTTTCTAAATTTTTTATACAAGTGCTTTCCATAGAAGCACTTTTTAAACAAGGACCCGATTCAAGGGCTAAAAAAAGCAGAAAAATTCGAGATTGGTGACAACTAACAAGGAAAAAGAGAAGAAAAGACGAAGGCGGAGGAAGAAAAAATGTAGGTCGTAACCAGGCCCTCAAATCAGAGAGAGTCAGAGAGAGCAGACATGCGGACCCTTTGCAATTCAATTTCCGTGCACATAACCATGATTCCTTCATTCCTTTTTACTCCAGAGCATCGGCTTATTGTGCACGGATTCCATAAACTATTAACCACGGATCTGTAACCCTAAGACCCAACAAACCGAAACAAAATCACGATTTGATGTATTGTACAATTGAAACCGAAGGATTCAAATGATAACAATTAATATTCAAAGGATACGAATGATGAAAACTAAAATCTATAGGATTCGAATGCAAAAAACCGACACAAAAGGGTCGGAAAAAAATACGGAAGAAAGCTTTCGGAGCCGCGCTCGGCTGTTATGGAGTGCTTCTCTGGTTCTCGTATTTATAGGGTTGGGTTGGGATCTGTTTTGTTAGGATTTATGCGATGTTGATGGTGTGTCAAATTACGATGGGGCCACGGTTGTTTCTGTTAATTAACGGGACTACCCTTGGGTTTGGTGTGTTCTGGCCTCTGTGGAGATTTTGGGGTTGGGGCCCAAGCTCAGTAATGTATGAACAATTTTGTTGGGCTTAGTATTGGGGTAGTAGTTGAACTTTATGGAAGTTTGAAGTCAATAATTAAATTTTTGCAGATAGCGTTTTACTGTATTGGCAGAAAGTAATTACGTCTGTGTATTCTGGTGCGGGTTCAATTTCCATCATTCTACTCTAAAACAAAACATTATTCACTTTTATTTTTTTATTTTTAATAGGTAATATGCATAAACAAAACATTGTTTTAATTATTTAATTAAAAATAGAATTATCACTAATCTCACGCCCTAGTGAGTTTGATGCCGAACTCACGGCCTAGCGAGTTTGATGCCGAATTATTATTGGCTAATTGTGTAGCTTATTTCATTCTCCTAGGTCAACATGGTTGCCCAACATAGAGGCTTTCTTATCTAGTACAAAGTTAATCTTAATTCTTCTATGGACTCAAATTTTGAAGCCTACAAGTATATCAAAGTCCTACAAGTATTTTGGAGCCAATATTTTTTTTTTTTGCTAGAGCGATAACGTTAGTGGGTAAAATAATTGTTATTAGGATGAAAGGAAATTGGTTATAATTGATCCGTAGTAAAGTGCATATGCATGATTCTTTCAAGTTGGGAGTAGCAACATAAACACCAAAAAATAATATAGACAGGAGAAATCAAGTTGGGCTTAAGTTAGCCCAACTCGTGCTGAGCCCAACCCGGATGAGATTGGATCCACAACCCAACTTGAAGTCGTGACCGTACATATTTCATATTTTCATTGATAAACACGCGCCAAAAATAACCGAAACAAAGTTTTCAGTTGGCTCCGATTGCTTTCTATCACAATCGTCGATTCATCGTCACCAAACCACCTTCGTTTTCTTTCAATTTCAAAAAAGCATTTAAAGCCTCCAAATTGGCAGAGCCACCTCCAAATTACTGAATCGGTGCTCGCTCACTCAGCAAGCAGCAATCCCGAGTTTTCAGGTGAATCGGTGCATCTCTCTCTCTCTCTCTCTCTCTCTCTTAGGGTTTAAGTTTGATTAACTAGGAAGTGCTTCTTCGGAATTCAACCATAGTCTGTGATCGTATTGAGATTCTGTTTGCGATTTCGAGATTTCAATGTTTATTTCTGTGTAATTTGATCGTTTCATAGAAAATTTGTGCATTTTGATCGTTGTTCGGCTCAATTTTCAGGGTTTTTGTTTTCCATTTCCATTTTTCTGTAAGTGTTGGGACATTTGTGTATCTTCCTCAAATAATGCTTCACATACTAATTACTGTTCCATTTTTAACCCTTGGGAGTGAAATTTTCAGATTGATTTTTTAAATATGTTGCAATGGATGGGAGGATCGAGGCGGAAAGTAACGGCTGTAAGTGTGATATAAAATTATTTCGGATTCATGTTCTAACTTTAAATCTTTCGCGGCATATCCTGGATTCCGAAAATGGGAGGTTGAAATTTTGTTCTGACATGTTAGCATTTGTTTCATGCATGTTACCTCTTTGGTTGAATCGGGGAAACTTCAGTCAAGGAAGTCTACACAGCAGAGGTACAAAAGACTTGTTTTTATCAGCAACAAAAGTTCACATATTGCATCGATTTCGTAGCACCTATGTAACATTAGTAATTGAAATGTAAAATTAAATGGTTATTATACAAAACGTTTTGCTATCGAACTGTATATAAATTTTGGTGCATTTTTTCCAGAAGAATAATGCTGTTGAGCATATGGTTTTAACTTTTAAGACTTTAAGTTTATATTCTGTTAGATGCAGCATATCGATATGTTCTGAGTCATTATGAACATCCTTTTGATTGTCAAGGCAAAAGCAATACTTTGAACAAAGAAGAAGACAACAACAGCGTCAGGGGCAAGCAACTGGGTTAGAGAGTTACGCAGATGGCCTAAACATATCTGAACAGCATCACAAAGAACATCGATCATTGGATATTCTCAGTTTGCTGAACTTATCAACAACTGCTCAAGAACACAAATCTTCTTACCCATATCGTAAGTTCCTAATATCTTAAAAATTCGGTAAGTCCCTAGGAGCATTTTTCATTTCTCCCAGATTTTATATAGTTGGTGATATGACCCTGCAATTAAAACTAATTGAACTTACTCTTTAGCTTTGGTATTATGACTATTTTCAATAAGTAAACTATTTTCTCTCTTTCCCTTTGTTTGTCACTTTTGCACCCATATAAGGAAGGGAAGATCTTGAAGTCAATGCTTTAAGACCAAAGTGTGATATCACAAAGGATTCACCAAAAATACCTTCAAAGATGGTTGCTCCTCTCACCTCTGTTGAAGTTAACAAAGCAAGTATGCTTTCTACTTTATTTTCTTTAACTTTTAGGGCCCCTTCTTCCCCATCCTGTTTTTCCATCTAAACGTTTCTCTGTCTGTACTTAAGTGGATACACCATGTTTTAATGGATTATTTTTATATGATGATACAGGAGCTGAATCAGGCTTTCAAGTGGAGATTGCATCTCCGAAAAAGTGAGTGATATGTGTGTGTGCACATGTGTACTTTTTGTGGAATATCATCACACCCATACATAGCTATATCTCACCAAACTCATTTCAAAGCCTTATTTTTACTTGTAACTGAATAAATAAATCCAAGCTACTTTGGTTTCAAGTGGTTACAGTTCACTATAAACAGTCAGTTGACTTTGTACATATAGATTGTGGTCTTGTTGCTGGTAAATTGATAATAGTAATCACAATTGTGTGCATACTTGCTTCCATGTGTGATTGTTTTGCTAGAGTACATCTTTGTCCAGTGGAGAATTGATATATTATTTTGCATCACAGGGTTAAGCTTAGTGATTCGCTTAATCATAACAAGTCCTGCAATGAAAACTGGAGAGAAGGCACCGAGCAGCGTAAGTATAAAAGCATTGAATACAGTTTTGAACTTTCTTACTTTCTAACTTTTGGTATCTGTCCTTACAGATTTAGCTTGCGAAAACAGTTTAGAAGTTGGTTGTCAATAGAACTTTGCCATAGTTCCTTGAAAGCCACTTCCTTGTCATTTCAGGTTTTTAGATACACCTCTGAGTATTGAAGCTTTTTTTCATAAATTGCTCCTTTCTGTTTCAGAGTGTTCTGTACTTGATTTTCTTGGTGATGATGGGTTGAATGACTATGTAAAAGAAAGCCCAGTATATGAAGATCATGTTGCATTTTCAGTTGAAGGTATAATTCTGTTAATTCAGATCCTTAAGTAATATCTTCTATTTTGTATTCCTCTATACAACACGAACTACTGTCCACCATTGTGTTGCTCAAATTTTGCGGTCTCCTTTATACTTATGACTAAAAGCTCAATTTTAATTGGAAGAGTTGCTTCATAAGGTTATTCCCAACTCTCTGGAAGTAAGATGCAGGTGTTATAGGTTGTAGTGCTTCTTTACTTGAAAAACAATAAAAAATATACTAAAATAATTGTTTGTCGAACAATTGACATCGTGTAATTCCCATCCCTTCTTAATGAAGCTGTTGAGTCCATGAGAAACAGTGCCTGCTATTTTTTTTTCCTGATGTTGGTTGATATGTGTTTTCACTGCACATCCTTACTTATCAGGTTTGGGTAAAATGGGAATGGAAACACCAGTCCATTCACCAAGACAGCCTGGAAGGTAACGATTCCCAACTGTTGTTCGGTCAGCTAAGGTTGTTGCTAACTAGGATGCTACACTTGTCAAATATTTCTTATTTTCCATGAATGGCTTTCACCAATTTCATGGAAATCTTATATTTAAATACCAAAAGACATGTAATAGCGGAGCTTATACATTTTTGGTCAAAAGTGGGGACTCCAAATTTAAAAGAAGATTCTAACTTTGTCTGCACATGGCTTAAATTTCTGTGATTGTAGAACATTCTCCTATGATTGCTCCTCACCCTTGAATGCTGCGAGGGGACAAAAATCATTCAACAGTCATAAGCATCTGGATGACTTTGAAATTGAAATGGTGAGAGGCATTATTGATTGAATTCTTATCGTGTAATCTTAACTTTTCCATGCACTTTAACTCTTAAGTGACTTATTTGTGCAGTCCCTTTTATCTCTCTGATATATGAACCCTTGTTTAGTATCTTTATCCTGTACGATCCATTAAAATTTTCATTTGGAAGAGCTAGATTATGCTCTCTTCTTTGGGTATAAATTAGTTTCTTCTGATGCAGGATGCAATGATGCAAGATATCAATATTCCCCCATATAGCAGTGCTTTAGAGTTTTCTCCTGATCCAATGGATTCATTCAGTAGTTCAAAGCAAACGCTATCAAAGGATGATGGTCACAGTGGTAGATTAGATAGTTATTATGGGTGCAGAAGAATCTTTGACGATGCTGAAAATTTCAGAAAAGATAAATGGGATGGTAAATACTTCTGCCTTGAGTTATACTGTGCCCTTTATTACAGTTGACACTTTGCAAGAGAATGTAATATATAACATTTCATCATTTCTGTTAGCCTGATATGCATTATTGACCCATTCCCTATGGGTTATCTGACATTGCTGCATGTAATTATTTATTCTAGATCTCTAGGTTCAATTTTCATGAAAATCTAGTGAAATTTTACTTTGGAAATATGACCTTTGATTTTTTTATTTCTAATGAGTCATGAGAACACAGTATATATTATATTCAACATGATATGAACTTTACTAGTAGCATGCAACTGGAACAAAAAAAATACTAGTAATTTTTTCTGAGATATGCTTGTTTTCATTTCCGTAGCAAGTAAATGAGTCCATGAAACAGAAATGTAATCAGTTATTTTGTGATCTTTCTGTTATTTACATTATGATGGTTAACTATACTAGTACTCTTCATTCTGCTCGACCAATGGCCTTCTGATAGGGTTCAAATATAGGATGATATGATTTATTAATTGTCTACCAGGTCGGCCATGTTTCCCAGAGGAATACACTTTTAATGAATGGGAACATGATTTATCATGGAAGAACTGGCAAAGTCAAATGAACTGTGCTTCTGATGATAATTTGATGCACGAAAAATACCAGACGTCAGATTTTGCTTTTGAAGGATCCTTTTCACCGATAAGGTGCTTACTTAATTTCTACTTCTTCAGTTATCTTGTTTTGAGAAATTATATCTTCTTGATAGAGTCGTGGCATCTGTACAGGTCTGCTACGGGCATCACAGACAAGTTCGACATCTTAGGTGCTCTCTGTCTGAAACTCCTAATTGAACTATGCGTGTAGAATCCTTTAACTGGCCTATGTTTAGCTGTGTGCATATATAAAAATACAAATTGTTTGGGTTCAAGAAGCCATTACCTATATATTATATACTAGAACTTTTGCATCCTGAAATTGTTTTTGATTGGTCCATCATCTGCATTGCATAGTAGGATTAAGTTGTGAGTTGTGTCCATTTCTTATACCATGTTATGAAAGACCTTACATGGAAACGTTGTGCTAAAAATATGATATATTAGCTTTATATGAAATGGAATTGCTTGCCTTCATCTATGGATTTTTGTCTGATGCTTTGCTCACTTCTCTCTTATCAGAGGAACCTTCATATTTCAAGCACCAAAAATCAGAAAAGTATCATGATTTTATGGTTCCCAATGGAGCAAGGTACGCCTTCGGACTGAGCTAAATTTCTTTCAGTAATGTAGACATAAACTCAAGGGTGTCTGCTTGTGATGTTAGACAGACGCCACGCAGTAGGAAGGAATTTTGATTTTGGTGGTGTAACCAGGCAACCAGATTGGTCTAGCTTTATGAATGAAAATGAAAGGGACAATTTGAGTTTGCTCAGGTAATTAGCGACATTCTTTTGCTTAACGTTGATTTTCTTCCCCCACCCCTTACTCTGACTCATACAGTCATATGTTTCATTACCTTCTGTGTCTTTCAACAGTGAAGAGTCTTGCTCATCAAGTGCAGGTATATATATTAATTGAAAATATGTGGTGAGTCAGAGTTAAATTTCTGCTATTGCCAATATGATAACCTTTACTCATAATAAATTTGTTCTTTTTTCCATTTTTTAACGTCAGTGAGGGACAATGCGATTGATAGTTCACTGTCAAAGCCAACCAGGATTTGGAGCAAGAGAAGACATGACAATGCATACGCTGACCCAGTATATCATTTGAATATAACTTCTACAGGAAAGACACAGATCAAAAGCAGGCATGTTGTTCAACCAGAGGATATTGCACATGGGTCAGGAACATGCACGAAGATGCCAGATTCGTCGAAGTTCAAACCATTCCACCGCTCAAACTCTCCTCTCCAGGAAAAGTTTACCCCAAACTGCAATTGGTTCCCTGAGGAAGGATATCTGTCGGTTGACAATAATTCAGGTTGCAGTTCTTTCCATCAAAAGTCAGAGACAAACTGCCCATCTGCAGGCTCTAAAATTTTGTTTGGAGATCCTTTCAGTGCAAGTCCTGTCCCAGAATTACATCTCAATCCTAGATCTCATTTTAAACCCTGCGAACCTGTTGCAAGTTCACCTTCCGGCAGTTTGATTTCTGGGAACTTCGAATTTCATGACTCTCCTATGACCCCTAAGATTGGTTTTGGACCAAGAAAACAAGAGTCCCATTACTCTCATGGCGAGACACCATCTCCGGATTTATCAGCGCAGGAAAGTGTCAGCAAAGATGAGGGAAGAAAAGCTGAATCGCAGCGATGCCAAAAATCTAAGCTGGAGGAAGAACATTGTATTCTGAACAATCTGTACACAGAAAATCAACAATGGAACAAGAACGGTGAATTTGAGGAAGTAAAAGATGCAGCTTCGGGACTAACAGCAAGCGTAAAACCAACCTTGCTTGAGCGGGTTGAGAAGACATCGTCATCTATGAACTCTCCAGCGAAATATGGAAGCATAATACAAAAGAAAGAGTATGTGACACAAACATTGAAGTATTTTCTCTCCCTCGAGTTTATATGTTTGGTTCGCCAACTCTTGGAGTCATAAAACCTATTCTATATTTGTACTAAGAGGTTTTTGTTGTTGACAGGGATTACTGTGGTTACGAAATTCCTATCCCATGTCCAAATCACAACGGAGGTACGTGTTTCTTCTTAACTGTCTTGAACTTCCCTTTAGTTTCTTGCCAACAAAGGTTCAGCAAATGTTTGTTTCTCAATTTTGTCGCAGGCTAATGTGCTTCATTCGCTTGTTTTTTACAGAAATGGAAGAGGCTGAGCCTCAGGAAACGAAGAAAGAAAGTAAACAGCAAAGTGATTTTGTTGACTCGTCCTGTCGGGTGATGATGCTTCAGAGCTATGTTCAATTTCTTTGTGTGCAGAAGGTATTGGAGGAGGCAGCTGCACACAACGACCTAAAGAAGATATAACACGTTTGCGACATGGCAGCCACGGCTGACTTCTCTTTGACGCGAGGATTCTGTTGAATCAAACTGCACGGTACATTTTCGTTGTAAACATCATTTTCGGATGTGTAATGCATATCATACCGGTCTTGTAGATTTACGTTTTACAGTAGCAAAACGGAGCAGAAGGCAAAAAATCCCAGATCGTAATATGATTCAAAGAAATTAACAACGGTTACATTGTATCTCAGTGTTTGACGAATCAAACAAGACTGAAGTGTTGATGGATATAAATGTTAGGCCCTTTGGGATTCTGTTCTTGGATATTAAATGCCCTTATAGAGGTCATCTTCCCCTTCATTGCTAGGGTTTCCGAATTCCTTTAAACGGCATTGCAATTTTATGACGTCCGATTGCCGGAGAGGCTTCAGAAAGAACTCTTCGGCTCCTTCCTCGAGGCACCTATTCAGGTCAGGAAAATTGAGGGATCAATAAACTGCTGTATATTTCCCAAAAAATTAGAAGATAAATAAATTGAGATTTCTAGGTGAAGATTTTTACTTCTCGATTCGGGTAGGTATGTCCTCAGATGATATAACTACTACTGGTATCTCCTTCACGGTTGGCGATTCCTGTTTAAAGAGGGAGATTGGCAGGGTTAGATAAATGTTCTAGTTACAGCCATAATTAAAAAGTAGATGTGCTCCTGCTTAGGCTTTGACAATTTTTTGCATGACTCATTAACCCAATGTGAAACGACAAAAAAATAACAGGTTTTGGCTTGACCTGTTAACAAGTTGGGTTGTTATTGGGTTATCGGTTAGAAACTTGACAAGCATGACCTGTCTACTAGGTCTTATGCACTCGAGTTTGAATAGATAATGGATTTGACACGATAGAACCCGTTAAGATAACGGATATGACACGAATACGACAAGAATGACCTGTTTACCAGGTCTTATACAATCGAGTTTGAATTTTCCTTCCAATTTAATTTAGTTTAAAAGTAAAATATCGTTTGTGTAATTAAAAAAAAATCATGATTGAAATGGCCCTTCAATTATGCACTATACATTAAAGCATAAAATAGTCACATAATTATTTACCTTAATTTTTTTCAGAAGCTCATAACCTGTCATTCCTGGCATAGAGTAATCAGTGATGATCATGTTTACATTCGAAACCTGCAAAGACACGTGCATTGAATCTCAGAGTCAAATCGAAAAAACAAGAGGTACTTAGGTCGTCCTCTCGAGTTCTCTCTCGGTAGATTAGAGTAATTTAGAATATCGCTTTGTATAATGCGATTCAAGAACTAAACCACTTACAGTGTTGCCGAAGTTTTGTTGTCCATCTGCAAGCCCCAACAGCTCCAATGCACCATGTGCGTTTTCTGCAGTAGTCACTGCCATATAGAAAAGAAGAACCAAATATTATTACCTCCCAAAACTACTTATTCAACTTAATGAACAAATAAATCTTCTGAAAAACTATATGCCAAATAGTAATAACAAATCATAGAGTTCTTAGTTGATCTTAAAATACCAATAATGAGTCAAGATTTAGATAGATTAGGGGTTCCTCCATTTTAGCAAAAAAAAAAAAAAAAGCTTATATAACTAAAACTATATTGCAAGGAACTTGTAACTTAAGTAGTTAAGAGTATTTAGCGATACTAATTTGGTTGCGTAAAGCCTTTTTTTCTTATTTTCCTTAACAAAAACAAAACTATGACTCATTAACCAATCACGTAATGGAGAAGAACTTATATGAAACCGATTTACCATTATCTAAATGTTTCGGTTTAATAATACAATGACAAAAGAGAGAAACTTACACATAACATTATTGAATCAAGATACCAAAAAAATGGTAGACCCAATCCACGTAATTTCTTCTCCTTCTAATGACCACCGTGACCCAACAACAACGACCAAGTAACCTTTAAAGTAGCAGTACCTTTGCATGCAGAGTTGGTGAGCAATTTTTCAGTGATTTTGCGGTCCACCAAACTATCATCGACAGCCAAAACATGTGGCTTTTCATCATCTTTCCACCCCAACCCCATTGATGCTGCGGCACAAGAAGAAGGCATATAAAATCATGAAAAAATCATATTGGTCACAGATATCTCGTCATCTTTTTAGGTGTTTGTGATATATATGATCATATATGAACATGTATGATTTGATATTATTGGGTACTAGCTGGGAACATTCCTCTGATCTCAAAAGTTTTGATTCTAATATTATTTGATCCTCTTCTTTATTTAAATTTTTCTTTGATATGTTAAGTCTAATCTTTTGAGATCAGCTCTTAGAGATTGATGATAATCCAGTCCAGCTCATCAAGATTTTTTGGTTTGTCTAATTAATCCTAGTTATACAGAATAAGTTTATGCGATATAAAAGGATACCGAAAGATATATAGCACCATAATTAATGGAAGAATGCCCTCATGCATGTACCAATTAAGTAATTAACAACGTGGATAACCAACGGCCCATTTGAATTTGAGCCATTGGTTAACCAAAAGAGCTGTTGGTCTCTGTTTTCTTGGCTGACGTGGGTGGCACACCTACATGCGTGGGGTTGCACTTTGCAGCAGTGATGGTGGGTTGTAGCGCGATCCTCATGTGGCGTGCGTGAATTTGAGCGCTTATCGTCCAACTTCCTCTCTTACACTCGCACAAGTGGGCTTTCCCACTAACCCAAAGTCAAAAGTTGGCCGAAATTTGACCCATTTTTAAGTTTTAACCCAAAACTGAAAATTGGCCTAAGTGTTAGAATGAAATTGGCGGGGGGAATAGGAGCTTAAATTTGAGACTTCCTCCAAGAATTGGAGTTGGTCTAAATGTCAAATTTTGTTTTTAAAATAAAACAATATATATAATTATACAATGCGCAAATTATAATAGATTGATATTAAACTTATTATTTACGAAAATTAAACATAATACATCTTGCTTACAAGTAAAAAAATATCACTAAATTAAAGTAGTCAAAATTACGGACACTTACATAGTCGAGGACTAAAATTGAAAATAAAAGTAAAACACAAAGACCAAAAATATAATTTTTTTGAAAAGCCTATTACATATAGGCAGATAATAGTCCTTCCCTTTTCTTGGTCCAGAAAAAAAAAGGAAATTTTAACGAAAAGCTTTCGGTACTATTTACTTTAGCGAAAAATCATATTTTTACACTAAAAAATCAATCCTAGTACTATTCACTTTAGCCTTCATTTTATCCTTATCGTTAAAATTTATAATTTTCAAACTTTTTTCTTTAGTTTCATTTAAAAAAAAAACCAAGAAATCCAATTGACAGGTGAGAGCTCACCCAAACCAAAAAAACCCATAACGAAACCATCGGGTCATCGTATCACATCACTGTCCTAATAGGAATACTCTCACTCCTCCCTTTCTCTCTCTAAATACAAATTTCAATACATGGCGTAAAAAAGGGAGACGACTTGTGTTAAGCGGCGTGTCTTCAAGTGTCGTGCATGCATTTTATGCATCTGTTGCTTTGCATGCACTCTCTCTCTCTCCTCCCTCCCTCTCTCTCTCTCTCTAAATGCACGTTTTCTCTCCTGGTCTTACCCACACAGACCCCCAAAAACCCCACTCCCCACTAATTACGTTCGTGAACGGTAAAACCCAGCTGACTGAGTTTTGACTCGTTTCTTCTTCATCAGCTCACTGTATCGAGCGCGCCGCCGCAGCCGCCGCCGTGGCCGGTTGGTTTCCAGAGTGGGTTTCTGCTCTGTTCTTGGATGACTAGTCGTTTTCGAGATTTGGGTTTCGATTTGGGTAAAACAAGGTTTGTTCTTTGCTAATTTTTTTTTAATTACGTATTTGTTTAATAATTGCCCAAATCTCAAATGTTGTGTATGATTGTGTTTAGTGCTGGGGTTTCTGTTTAAATTTCTAGCTTTTGATCAAAAGAGCTTTAGCGATTTGGGTTTGATTGCTCTGTTTTGTTTGATTTAAGGGTTTGGAGAGCTTGAATTTGGGGGGATGGAGTCCAAGATTTGCATGAATCCTTCGTGTAGGATGGCCAATACGCACGAATGGAAGAAAGGTTGGCCTTTGCGAACCGGTGGATTTGCCCATCTCTGCTACAAGTGCGGGTAAATTTTTTCCCTCTTTTTAATTTTTGCTGACCAAAGTTTTGATCTTTCAGCTGTTCAGTTGTTGATACGGTGTTGGGAGGACATTGTGGAAATATGGGTTGTGGTTCTTGACGTGGGATTTGATGTGTATTGTGGGTTAGGACTAGTTGCATTGTTCATGAACTGTTTCTATTTTTATCGTCGGCCATGGAGGAATGAGCGGAATTATCGATGATCAACATATAATCAGGGTAAAATTAAAATCCTTATTTGAAATACTAAAAAGCTAGTATCTTTTAATTTATTTGATGTAAAGGAGAAATCGCAAGAACAAGAAAATTGTTTACCTTTTTGTTGCCTTAAAGAGTATCTTTGATAGTATGATGAGTTTTTGCTATCCTTGTGGTCCGGCTAATTTATTTATGAATAAGAAAATTGTGAAATTATTTATTCCCAAGTAATTGGAGCCGAAATTATATCAGCTAACCTTTGTAGAACCTAACTTTAGCCATATTCATCTTGATGTAATAGGCTTGAGTGCTTATGTTTTCCTATCAGTTGCTGTTGTTTCAGATGTTCCAATATTTTGCATTTTATATTACTTGCAATTGTATTTTATTGTTTTTATGCGGATTGAAAGCTTAACGGGAACAGATGACTTCACTCTCTTTTGAACTGGATATTAGTCTTTCAGAAGTCACTTGATATCAGATGTTAGTATCGTGGAAAGAATTATCATCTTTTGATTTGTTTGTTTGCTCCCACACTAATATCTGAGACTTTATGTTGTAAACATGCCATATCATTAGGGTTGGTTTTTTTTTGTATGCTCATAAATACTTACATATTTCCCATGTTGGTTTAAAAATATTTCCGTTGCTGATCATGGCATTGCTTGTACTCCAGAGTTGAGTATGAGAATTCAGTTTACTGCAATACATTCCATTCTGGGGAAACTGGTTGGAGGGACTGCAATTTGTGCCACAAGGTTAGCTTGCAGTTTGTTCATGTAAAAAAATAGTATTCAAGCTCTCTTCACACCACTCTGTTACTCTCTCTGACTTTACCTTAGAAAATTATTCAATTTTGTGCAGCCTCTCCACTGTGGATGCATAGTCTCAGAGATATTGTATGAGTGCCTGGATTTTGGAGGTATAGGGTGCATTGGCTGTGCTTCTCAACCTCGCATGGTACGAACAATTTCAGTTTTTGGTTATTATATACCCATTATAAGTCATAGGGTGCATTGGCTGTGCTTCTCAACCTCGCATGGTATGAACAACTTCAGTTTTTGGTTATTATATACCCATTATAAGTCACTATCTTTGTCCCCACCGTATCATTTGTTTGCATTAAACTCTCCCATCTGCTTCCATGGTTGATAGTTAACTTCATTCTTTAGAACATAGATTATATATGTACATATATGTGTCTTATTTTGTACTTACGTATATTCATAACATTGATTCATCTGTTTTCACTTGCTCAACGGCAAACCTATTCAAGTAGATGGAAAAATATTATGGTTGACATACTGTGAAATGTTCACAGGTTCCCAATAGTATTTTTAGATATCCTCTATCGGTAATCAATGTATATGTAAGCAATTGGTCTTTATCTGTCACAGTGTACCTGTCTGCATCTCTCACTCTTGTTCACATACACACAAAGATGACCTATAGGAATTTCATGGATTCTTATTTTCTTAAATGCAGATTCAGGACGGTGATGTTTTAAATGGATTTGGTGGATTGAAAATAAGTGATTCCGGTGATCAGCAATCAACTGTTCCTCAGAATGGAGCATTAAGTGATACTGCTAATGAGGGAAAACTTTTGCAATTGTGTCAAGTCATGGAGGCTAATGAATCCAACCTTTCATCTCAATCTCAGAGAGGTGAAATAAATGTATCTCCTGTGCAAACCAAACGTGAAGAAGTTACTTATCCAAGGGGGGAAGTTGGCCCTGGATTTTCAAGTATCAGCAGGCCATCTTTTGGATCATTAACATTTGCCAAACCAGACAATGGTAGAATAATGATAGAGGTCAAAGATATGAATAAGCCATCCTCTGACCCGTCTTTGAGTATGACTTTGGGAGGCCCATCTGCAACTCCAAACTTTGCTCAACCCTTTACTGGGGGAATTTTGGAGAGAAGAGATCAGATTAAGACGTCTTCTTCCTTCCAACAGGGGCAAAAAATTCAGCCTATTTTTCCCAGACCCTTGAGACCTCCCCCTCCTGTTCATCATGTGCGTGTTGCAAGGCCACCGGCTGAAGGGCGAGGGAAGAGTCAGTTACTTCCTCGATACTGGCCAAGGATTACTGACCAAGAGCTGCAGAAATTAGCTGGAGAGTATCCTTAATCGCTTTTATATTTCTATTTGGTGCAGAACACTTCTTACTTAGTAAATATATGCTTTTGATTATCTGTCAATTTGAATGTAGTATTTTCCTTAAATGTTTTTCAGTTTGAATTCTACTATTGTGCCACTGTTCGAGAAGGTACTGAGTGCCAGCGATGCAGGTCGAATTGGTCGTCTGGTTCTCCCAAAAGCATGTGCTGAGGTAAAAATTAACAAGTTAATTTCTTTGAAGGCATTTTATGAATTCGAGATTATGTTATTCATTAGTTTCGGGAGTTTAGGTGGGGATTAATTTTTTTTCGTTTCCTTGCCTTACATTTTTGCCATGTTTGTGTATGTGTTATTTCCCCTTTGCCACATTTGTTTGAACTGGAAGTGAATGCAGGCATACTTTCCTCCTATTTCTCAATCAGAAGGCCTTCCTATAAGGATTCAAGATGTCAAGGGTAATGAATGGACGTTTCAGTTCAGATTTTGGCCAAATAATAATAGCAGGATGTATGTTTTAGAAGGAGTAACGCCTTGCATACAGTCTATGCAACTTCAAGCTGGTGATACTGGTATGCTTAACTATATTCTGGCTTAGAGGATTAAGATAAAAAGTCCACATATTTTCATCTTTCCAGTAATTTCATTAGCTTCTCATTCCTTTCGCCATAGAAAAAGACCTCCCAGCTGAAGTCTAGATTTGGATCTGATTCTTTTTGTTGCAGTGACATTCAGTCGGATAGATCCCGGAGGCAGACTTGTAATTGGGTTTCGTAAGGCATCAAGGTGTTTAGATGTGCAGGTCAAGTGTCATAATTTCATATCTCTTGAAATTCTTCACCCTCGTACTTTCATACTGTGTTTCTGTTCCTTTGTTCTGATGGAATCTGACATTTCCACACAAATGTTAAATAATTAGGAATCCCAAACATCTTTCCTTCCCAATGGAACTCCTGGGGAAACTTCCTGTCCTAGCGTTGTTGAGAATCTGGTAACAGGAAGTGGTCACTCTAGTATTTATCAAACGAGTACAGGAAGCAAAGACCCTTACCTAAATGCTCTATCAGGACATTTGCATTTGGCTGATGGGGATACAAGTTTGCATGATAATGAGAACCATAGTCACTTTACAAGTGAGGATCTGCAGCAGAAGCCTGTGTCGAATTCTGACAAGAAGAGGGCCCGAAATATTGGGCCTAAAAGTAAGAGGTTGCTCTTGCATAGTGAAGATGTTCTGGAGCTGAGACTGACATGGGAAGAAGCACAGGACTTGCTTCGTCCACCCCCGAGTGTCAAACCAAGCATTGTCACTATAGAAGATCATGAATTCGAAGAGTACGATGTAAGTATGTCATAGTCAGTGTCCCTCTTGCTATATGAAGTCATGTGTGTTATGATTCTTTGACAGATTCAATCCGTTAAAATTACAAACTCCATTGCGTTCTTTGGTGAGTTGACTGATCAATGTTCATTTTTTCCAGGAGCCCCCAGTTTTTGGGAAGAGATCTCTATTCATCGCCGAATCTGAGTAAGTACTTCTGAGATATAATGTGTTATGTTACCTTTATCATATCAAGAAAGAGGGCTGTATTTAATTTATACCTAGCCACATGAAAGAGCATCTTCAAGTTTCTTGGAAAAAAAAAAAAACCACTATTAAAATGTAGTGATCGAAGCTATTTGGCACATGAGTGTGCGCCTCATAAGTAGGCCCTCTACTGTAAACTGAGGACTAACTTTGTCCTTGCATTGTGAAATCTGGAACTTATATCCAGGAGACAGGAACAATGGGCTCAGTGTGATGATTGCTCTAAGTGGCGGAGGTTGCCTGTTGACGTTCTTCTTCCTCCAAAGTGGACGTGCTCTGAAAATTCTTGGGATATAAACAGGTGCAACTTAAATCTTTAATCTTCTTCCATGAGATCACTGAGATGCAAGATTGATTGTGTTTATTTTTAATCTTCGCAGGTGCTCATGTTCTGCACCAGAGGAGATGAGCCAAAAGGAATTGGATAATCTTCTAAGACCAAGCAAAGGTATAACTTGAACCTTGTGTCCCTTCTCTTTTATATAATACATTTATCAAACACGCATGCACCTATCATTCCCAACCACATCCGTCAAATTAGGCATTGATAGATTTTTGTTTTTCTGTTTTTCACTCAGATTTAAAGAAGCGAAGAATCGTAGTGAACCATAATGAAGCCCAGGAACATGAACCTTCTGGCTTGGATGCCCTGGCTAGTGCCAGTGCTGCCATTCTGGGAGATAGTGTGGATTACGCTGATGAACAATCAGTTGGAGCCACAACCAGACATCCGCGTCATCGCCCAGGTTGCACATGCATAGTATGTATTCAACCCCCAAGCGGGAAGGGCAAGCACAAGCCAACATGCACATGCAACGTGTGCATGACAGTAAAACGGCGCTTCAAAACCCTGATGATGAACAAGAGGAAACGCAAATCAGAACGTGAAATGGAGAATGCCCACAGGGATAATAATGACCACAAGGATGAATCAGAAATGAATGGTACGTCAACAGAGATTGAGTTGCATATGAATCACTTATCGGAGAATGGAAGCAGCTGCGAGAAGAGAATTCAAGCTGACGTGGCAGAAAGTTCATGCGCTGGACAAATTGATCTGAATTGTGAGCCCAAACACAATTATGTGCAGGTTTCAGGATTGAACTTGTTGAGACTCGCTGATGCTGTTGCTCAACAACCAGTAAAGAACAGCACAAAGGAAAGTGGCCTTGCAAACAGAATGTGCGAGCCACAGGCCGGTCTTGGTTCATCTTTACGTACACAAGATCCTGCGGAGACTGATAAACTCTTGTGTAATGAAGGCAGCCTTTCATCCGTGGCAGCGGCGTGGGACTTGGAGGGTAGAGGTGATGGGGACTGAAACAATCCGGCCGTGCCCCTTCTTTTTTTGTCGGAAATATATCTTTATTTGGCTTTATTTATAGAGGGCAGTCCTATACATCTTTACGAGTCTTCACAGCCAGTGAATGTAATTTTGTTTCTTTGTTCGTCTGCTATGTTCGTGTGGACAAATTTTACCTTTGTCTCTAAAGTTGAAACAGACGAATCGATGAAGGTTGAAAATTGCATTATGCGACAGTTGGTGAACACTTCCCTGTTGCGGGAATCGGATTCGTACGAGATTACTTAAAGAAATCAAACCTATGGAAAAAAAATTCCATCAACAACACATTCTCAGAGAACATGTTATCTCCCCACGAATTCGTCTATTTCATAACCTCTTCCGACACTTTGTATTCTCTGGCATACTCGATTCATCCGTCTAAACTTGAGGCCTAAATCTTCTTCATCACTCTCACTCTCCAATGCGCTCTCACTGGACTTTTGATTTTATGTCTACGCCGCCTCGATTCACTTAGATTTAATGGTTTGGTAACCTGCAACATCTTTGGTTCGGCTAGCTTTCATCTTTTTTTTTATATTAACTGTTAACGTCGGGTGCAATTACAACTGGGTTTAAAAGTTTTCTTTTGTTCTTCGGTGCTTCGTTTACGTGCAACTCAGATCTAAATGATTTGCTGGGAACATATGTCAAAGAAAAGAACGAAGCAAACAAGAAAATCCGAGCTAGGTGGTCATGACAAAGTATGTTTTATGTTCCGTGCTAGGAAGCATTACTCTTCCCCTTTCATTCCAAATTTAACAATATGGCCGATACGGTTAACCTGTTTGTGTGCCTCTCCTACTTTTTGCATTCCATTCCCCCGGTTTCTCGGATACGTTTTGATCCTCCTACGCCAAATCTCAATTTGTGAAAAAGAAAATAATTTATGTGCACTATTTCTCACTTTTTGAACATCCTTACGTCTTTTTAGTTATTGGATTAATTAATCAAACGAAAATCAAGAGCCAAGATTAAAAAAGGATGTGCTTAAGGTGAAAAAATGTGGCTGCCGAGCGCAATCACTCCCTTTTGTGGAAGTGCCCCCTGTCAAATTTTTTCTTTTCCTAAACTCTTACGTTAATCTTGATAAATATTACAAATTTTCAGTGAAATTCACAAGTGCTTCTCTTCTTTTTTTCGCTCATTCATACTCATGTTTAATTTTCTCTTTTAAAATGCTGCTCCATCTTTGAATCCAAACAGATACAAAATGCAAGAAATCATAGTTTATTTGTCCATCGGCAATATTAATCGGCCATTTTTGGTTCATCAACTAGGCGTTAAAATTCACCAAGCAAAGAGTGAAGGCTTACAATTGGCATGGAGAATACGAATTGATAAATTATTGGTGGAATCAAACTCTACAGTCACAGTTCATTTGGTGTTGCAAGGTCCCCTTGTTTTGGTCTGTCGAGAATTGTTTTCAAGATCTTGGCAATGCAAACTTCAGCATGTCTACAGACAGAAGAACTTTGTGGCGGATAGTTTATCGACCTATAGTCTTGATTTAAATTTAGGTAATTTTTATTTTGATACTCTTCTTTCTTGTTTAGTTAGTTTTATTCATGAGGATTAACTTGAGATGTCCCGGTCTAGATTTATTATTGAGTAAGTTTGTTTGGACTCTTGCTTTTAGCCCCGTTTTTCAAACAAAAAAGAGAGTGAAGACCAATGTTTTGATACCAGCACACATTTTATTACTGGCTGTAGTAGGTGAAAAACAAAAACAATATTGGCCGGCCACGGATTAGTTATTTTTTCTTGGCCGGGTTGATCATATCCGTCATCCACGTTGATTTATTTTTATTGTTTATTTATTTAGTTTTTTTTTTCAAATAATATAAACATGGGATGCAGTTCATAAACTAAAGGTTTAAGAATCAAATTTAAACCTAATTTATTCACGATGTATCAGATTTTCTTTGATTCAAACACAAAAGAAGTCTTTATTTAAAATTGAGGAAGAAACCATCGCACTACGAGGGTCAATATTGGTTTGTTTTTATTAGCTAAGTCATGAAATGACAATAAGTTTTTGCCTGCTAATTTGCTTTGTTTTTAATCTCAACCTTATACAAAATAGGGAACTTTCATGAAAAGCTCTAGGTATTATTCATTTTAACGAAAAATTGCATTTTTACACTAAAAAGTAAATACTGTTACTATTTATTTTACCCTTTATTTTATCCTTATAGTTAAAACTCAAAATTTTCAAACCTCTTTCATTAGTTTTCCTTACAAAATAACCATTCATTTTGCGACATTCATAGGCTTTTTTAGACAAAGATTATATACGTATACACACATTCTAAACTACTCTAATTTATGGGAATGATTTGCACTTAAATGCAACCGGACGAACGCGCTTTCTCTTGCCAACTGATCTAATCCAGGCCTGCTTAACATTCAAACCAGTTAAATAGCGTACCATGGGGAATAATTAGTAATTTATATGCGTCAAAGTTGAGGGCCAATTCAACCCATTTTTATGGGGGGTTTTGTAATACACATCACAATCCTTAATACCTACCTTGTTTCAGTATGGGAGAAATTTTTTTTGCTCAATGTCCACGGCCGGCCCTCCAGCTTGTCCTTTTATTACCGTCTTCGTTCTCATTGGAACCTATTAAACCAACTTAATATCCCATCTTAATTCCAACCACTAATTCACTCTTAAACATTTGGAACCTAAACATCTCTCTCTCTCTCTCTCTCTCTCTCTCTAAAAAACTGTAGAGATGGGGGACAAGGCAACATTGAGCAAGGCAAGAATGGAGCTTGAAGACATGTACCAAGGCATCCCAGATGAGTCAGTGAACCTAACTTTCCAGGACTTTGCAGAGCTCAAACTACACCAAGTTACATCAGAAAAGAAAAAAAAACCTACTCCATTATTATTGAATCCTATCTCTCAACTCAAATCCACCGCACAAGCATCCTCCCCCTCTCCTTTGACCAAACTCCCCAGCCTTGACTTCAACCGTGCCTTGCAAGCATCCAGAGATAACCACCACCGCAACCGCCACCACAACAACGAAGACAATGTCCCTGTCGGTCCATATGACATTGGTAGTAACAATGATTATAATCATCGGCATATTGATCATCATATGAATAGTCATCATGGTCATCAACGTGAAGTCAACCATGACATGCAGCATGGCCATGGAGGTCACGGTCAATATATGGGCGGTGGCGACCATCATCATAACCATCAGATGCATCGTGGGATGCATCATGGTCATGATGGCCATGCAGTTAATAATGGTCATCATATGAGTCTGAATAGTCCTGGTCCCACGTGTAATTCAGGTATGAAGCATGGATTGGAGACTAGCATGGGGGCTTTTGATCATGATGTGAGTGGTGTGAGCGGTGTGAGCATGGCTTCCATGTACCAGAAAGAGAGAGGAGGAATAAGAAGGCCTGGGATTCCCCACTCTAATATCTGCACCCTTTGCAGTACCTACATCTATATTTTCCGCCACCGTTGCCTGGTACGTGTTATTTGTACAAATTTACAATATGTAATGCTTGATTTATCTGATAAAATATTGAACACATGTATGGAAATGGCGATGGATCAGATATTAGTAATTTAATTTTGTGTACAGGTATGTGGTAGAGTGTATTGTAGACAATGCGTGATTCTAGGGATGGGAGAAATGACAGAAGGTAGAAAATGCGTCGAGTGTTTAGGGAGGAGATTCAGCCAAAGGTATGGTCAAGTTAAACTATGATTAAGTTTTTTTCTACTTAGTTGAATTCCTATCACATACAATTACTAGATATTTAGATTCAAGTCATGAGCTCAACACGATTATTACCGATGAGTAACTTTAGAATGATTAAATTTTAGGAAAACTAATAAAAATGGCTTGAAAACTTTGAGTTTTAATGATAATGACAAAATAAAGGGTAAAGTGAATAGTACAAGGATTGACTTTTTAGTGTAAAAATGTGGTTTTTCGTTAAAGTGAATAGTATCGTGGGCTTTTCGTTAAAACTCCTTTAAATTTTCTTATTTTAACCATTATTCGCATTCTATGAAGATAATTTAGTTATTTTGTAAAGAAATAGATTAGCGAAACTGTACTTTAAGTAATGTATGATGATTATAAAGTATCAATAACAGTTCTCTTTTAAGTCTTTGGCATGTGGGAAGTTTTTATAGCAAAATCATCAACCATATAATTAGGTTTGTGGTGAAAATGTTGTTAATTAATTATGTAAATAACATTCCGAGACCGAGCTCTTTAAGTGCTTAAACACTGCCCTAAATTTACCAATTATTATGTAGTTAGTGGTACTTTCTCTTTCAATGTTGAAATGCGTCTCAATTAATCCGAGTCCTCTATCTCGCTTCCATTAATAAAAAAAAAATATCCCAAAGAATAATATATTGTAACATCCCACATCGACCAACAGAGAGGGGGTGACGTGCCTTATATGTACATACTTCCCTCCCTATAGCACGAGGCCTTTTGAGAACTCACTGGTTTCAGGTTCCATTAGAACTCTGAAATTAAGCGAGTTCAGGCGAGAGCATTCCTACGATGGGTCACCCACTGAGAAATTTTCGTCTGAGTTCCTAGAAACAAAACCGTGAGGGCGTGACCAGGTCCCAAAGTGGACAATATCGTGCTGCTGCAGAGTCGAGCTGGGTTGGGATGGGAGATATACCATTTTCATGGATTGGTTTCCACTCCTAAACCATAGATTGGACGATATGGTGTCAAACACTAGAAAAAATGGTAATAGACTAATATATGCTCAAGAAAAACGATGAAAACCATTATAATGTTGAATTTTTGAACACATCAACTATCATACATGTAACGATAAATTACAAGCAAGCTACACAAGCTAAAAAAAAACAAGAAAACTGAAAAAAAAACAAAGTCCGGCAATGAGGTTGTTCTAACCGACGAAGCCGATAGTAACATTAAATTACAAAATATAAAAAGGAAAACTAATGAAAATACCGTGGATTTTTTGTTAAAACTCCTAATATAAAATGTATTATAGCGTTGCCGTCCTTGGTTCTTCATACTTGGCACTTCACAAACTGACAGTGGCCTAATACAAGAAGAAAGAAACTCCACAACATGATGTTCGGATAAAATAATATTTTTGTCTCATTGTTTATTTTATGACACAAGTAAATTGGCTTATAGGTACATACAAAGAGCAGGGAAGTTTGGGTGTTGGTCAAGGTACCCTTCCAGGGTGAAGCAAGCAGAGCTCAAGTGGGCTGAGAAAGGGCCGAGAAGAAGTGCCGGCAACGGAGGCTACGGCCAGAGCTCAATGACATCGCCAATATCAAAAAGCCCAGTGACGCCGATGACTCCGAGGACCCCAAACAGAGGCCATGCTAGTAGCCCAAATTCTTTCGTCATGAATAGTTCATCATATTCCCCGTATTCACCAAGTCATCGCCACCACCTTCCTTTGTAGAGAGTTTGGAGACCACAATTTATCCAACATTCTCAGTTCTTATGGTCACTGAGTTATTTCCCAAACATTATTCTTCCAGTGGTTGGATTTTTCTTAATTAATTCATCATTATATATATATATATATATATATATATATGTATGTATCTTCATTTTGTATTAACATTTTATAGATATCATATATTACATAAAGAGGTGACAAATCAACCTATTGAGTTGTTAATGGGTACCTGTTAAGATCCTTTTAATTTGAAATCACCATTATATACAGGAAAAATTGGTAGTGGTGATGATGGTTTAAGGTAAAATCAAACTAAATGGTTCTTAATGAGTATCCATTAACAATCTGAAGGATTGATTTTTCACCTCTAATTCCATAGCCTAGACTTTGCTAGGCTGGGAAATATGGCCTTTAAAATCCCTAGAGGCAGACAACTTGAAGAAACGAAAGCTTGTAATTTATGAGGCCATGAGATATGCTATGAGATTGACAATCAAAAGATAAAATGAAAGCCCTGGGTTAGCACATCTGTAGGTAATCAACAGATTAAGAGATGTTTGGAGTTCAATTCTCTCAAACGCATAACTAAAAAATATTTACGGATAAATCATTACAAAAAGAAGGATGAAATGAATAGAAATTAAAATTAAAATTATTCAAATAAAAAAATACGTTGCTGGTAACACTTCTTTTTTTTTTGCCAAACGACAGAAGAATTGCGGTGGAAGGAAATTTGAACATGACCTTAGATGCAGAGGTAAATGTTCTTACCATTTGGACTATAAGTCCACATTACAAACCCTAATCCGGATGTGAACAAGATTGAGCAAATAAGGCTATAGTAATCCGTAAAAATTGAGGTAATAAAGTAAGATATATCAAGGAAAAGAGTTAGGTTAACCCAACTTTATTTTATAATGCATCAATAATTTCATGAATTCATACAAGATTTTCTTTTGAAGGACAAACGAATATTATCAAACACAAAGCATGAGGCATAAACAAGCGTTGTACTAATTAAGGCTTTCTTGGTTTGATCTTGATTGGGAGACCCATGGATGGATATGGCGCTGGGTTAGGTTACGATTTATCGGTTCCTCAAGGTGCACCTTTGACCACTCAAAACATTTTCACCAAGTTGTGGATGGTAACGAGTCACTATAAAAAAAAAAAAAATAGTCTTTCAATCATAACGAAAGTTGTGATCAATAGTACAAAACGTTGTGACTAAAATATTTAGTCACGAAAAAGCTCTGTAATTGGACTGTGACTAAAAACCTCGTGACTAGTTGATTTAGCCACAAAAAATAAACATTGACCGACTAAAGTCACAACATAATTTGTTAATAGAAAATTAAACCAAATCCTGACTTTTAGTCACAACCACTCTTCATGACTAAAAGATTTAGTTACAATGCCCTTATGACTAATAAGTATATAGTGATCACAACCAATTTTCATGACGGAAAATCTTAGTAAAGCCATGAGATGCAGATACAAATTATCAATTCTTTGCAAGGCATATAAACAAAGCCTTGTGTTGTAATTAAGGCTTCCTTGGTTTGATCTTGATTGGGAGACCCATGGATGGATATGGCATTGGTTGCCTGGTGATAGCTTCATCGGGGTACACCGGAGACCACTCATACATTGTCACCAAGTTGTGGATGATAGTGAGCACTTCTACTCTTGCAAACTCATTCCCTATGCAAGTGTGGATGCCTCCTCCAAATGGAATATAAGCATAGGGAGGGATTGGTTTTGATGGGTTCTCAAACCTTGATGGATCAAACTCTGTAGGCTTGTCAAATGTCTCTTTGTTCATATGAGTTCCATGGGCCACCCAAAACACCTGCAAAACCAAATTCACATGTTAATTCTCATTCTCGAAAGTTGAACTTGATCTCCTTTAAAAGTGCTAGTCCGGAAATTAGGCACAAACTTAGGAGTGGCTTGGGGGCGCTCTAGGAGAGACAAACTATCTTGAAACTAATATATTATCCCGGTGCACATAACTAGTGACATAGATGATTGTCATGTACATCATCTGTCATCTATTAGATAGTTGCCAATTGGTGTCGCTAATTACAAGATAGAATCTCTCGTGCACTAGACATCCCAAGTAAAAAAAGTCCTAACAAATAGTTTAGTTCTAGCTTGTTGATATAATATTTGAAGATGATGATATAAAATGCTGTTACCTGCCATCCCTTAGGGATATCATAGCCACCATATTCAATGTCCTTAAGTGCTTTTCTAAAGCTGCCAAACACAGGAGGGATAATCCTCATCAGCTCTTGTGCAACTCTCCATGTGTATTTCATCTTTTGTATCTCAGCCCAAGTCAGCCAATTTTCTGCTCCCTCCTCCCTCTTCCCTATAATGTCCATTTGTTCTACAAGCAAATAAAATACAGGCATATAAATTTAGTGAGAAATTTGGGAAGATAAAAAAGGAGATACCTAATGAAATATTATACCCTCTAAAACTTTGTTGTATATCTCAGAGTCTCTGGACAGCTTCCATATCATCAGGCTCAGAAGAATGGCTGAAGTGTCGTGACTAGCTACCATCAATGTGACATAATTATCCACGATCAAATCATCTGAAACAGGTTCTTCATTTTCATCTCTTAATGCTAGTAATGATGAGAAAACATCGCTTGTAGGGCTTAATTTTCCTTTTGAAAACGCCTCCTTTCTTTGCTCAAGTATTGGCAAAATCTGGTTAGCAATCCTTGACCGGGCTCTTAGGCCTTTCCAGTAAACAGTGCCAGGGAAGTTAACAGGAAGAGACCAAACTGCTTTGAATGCTAAAGAAAAATCATCAAACAAAACCTCCCTAGTGCGCTCATCCTCGATGCCGAAAAGGATGCTGGATGCTATGGTGAATGTAAATTTCTTCATGGTGACCACAACTTTTATGGTGTCTTTGTTTTCGGTTTCTTTTAGTAACATGGTCTTGATCAGTCCATCCATTCGTTTACTATAGTTCTGTAGACTTTCTGGCTTTAAGAAGCTCACCATTGCTCCCTTTACCAATCTGTACCTGCAATACGCACGATATTAATCATTTGTCATCCTATTGGACCAAATTCGTGACATGCATGTGTTATCAGACTATAAACCTTAAAATATGAAGTGTTTGACTTTTAGATAAGAGAAAAATTTCCCGAAAACATAAGATGAGGGCTTATTAAGTACCTTGAGCCTGTAAGTTCAAATATATTTTGCTTTCCAGAAATGGCTACCAGGGTGACAGGTTGCTTGGCGGCAAGGACATCATCCTCAGCACCAAGGACGAACTTGTTACCCGCTTGACCAACAACCACCACAGTTGGGGAACCCATCAAGGAGGTTTTGAACACTGGTCCATGCTTTGATGTTCTCTCTTCGAGCCATTCGGGTCCTTGATCTTGTTTCTGTGCTCGAAGAAAGCTGAACGTCTCTCCGATTAAGGGAAAGCCTAAAGACCCTCCTGGCAGGTTTTTGGTCTGATCCTTAAACAGAAATTTTGAAAGGAAAAAAGCGATGAACAAAGTTACTACAATTACTGCAATGAAAGCTTCCATGTTTGTGGAAGAATGCTATGATCTGAGAGATTGAACTAAATGAATATATGCTCAACCATGGCCGGCTGCTACAAAAAAACCAATTGAAAGTGATGGAAATATTATAATGGATTATTAACTAAATTGAGTAAACGGCAACATGCACAAAAGCATGTCTGCATATTCTTCTTCCTTCATTTTGAATCTAAGGGCCTTCAAAACTCTGACCTGATATGAGAGCAGTCATCTCTTTAACTTTTCAACAAACTTGGATGTGTTTACGAAGAAAGTTGGGTTACACCGTAAAATTGATTGGTAATATGAGTAGTAGTCCAACATCTTATAAGCAATCAACATGCTCTGATAGCATATAGAAAGTTGGGGTTCCGCCATAAAACCAACTGGCAAGCCTTTGCAAAGTTTCTCATTTCACTGATGTGGGACTCTTTTACCTTCTCATTCTCACAGTTTTAAAACTTTTATCATGACATAAAAAAGTCTTTGCGCTTTTTTGTTAAAAAAAAAAATGAAGATGAGAACCTCAACCAATAATAAATTAACGTTTTAAATTTTACGCTCGAAATTTTGTGTTTGATTCTCACACTTCAACACACCGTTTTACATCCTAAACTTCTAGTCATTTTCAAAATTAATTCTCTCATAAAATGAGTGAACATTGTTCGAACCTTTTTAATTAACTACCAAATACAGTTAGATTGTGATTAGTTTATAATTAAGAAAGGATTATTATACATATAATTGAGCCATATGGTTTGGGATAACAAAAGTAAACGATGAACACAAGACCCTTTCATTTTCAGCATCGATCGTCACCATGGTTTTTTTTATTAATTAACGTATCTAATTAAGCAATTAATGGACTCTTTCCACAGCTGACGGATATGTAAACAAACATGATGGAGACATGCATGTTATTGGCACTTAAAATGTTATTGTGTATTTCTTCATGTACATTTTCTAATAGGGGTATTCCTTGTGTCTCTTGTGATTTCATAATGAGTTCTTTGTGCTAATTTTCTTAATCCTCGTGTAGCATTTGTTCCCTTAGAGCAACTCCAGCGTTGGAGCCCTCCCCCCAGGCAATGCACTATTCAATCCACCTAATGAACAGTAACTGTCCTTAATGAACAGTAAATAGCCCTGGCAATAGCATTTGCATCTCCACCGTTATACTTCAATAGCCCTGGCAATAGGCAATAAAATATTATTATTTTTTTTATTTATAAAATAGTACAAAATAATTTTAATTGTAATATCGGATAAGATTTTTAATCGTTCTCGTTGCGCTACGTGTTATTATCCGAAGTATTATTAAATAATACAAAATAATTTTATTTGTAATTTCGGATAAGATTTTTAATTGTTGTTGTTACGCCACTTGTCATAAAATCCGAAAAGACAATTAGTGGGGATGGATTTCCGATAAATTTTTTAATCGTATTCGTTATGTCACGTGCCATTATCCGAAAATACAATTATTGGTGATGGATTTCTGATAAGATTATTAACCAATTACGTCGCGCCACGTGTCATAATCTGTTCAAAATCTTTGAGGATAGATTTCCATCAGATTTTTAATGAATGACGGCATGCCACGTGTCATAATCTGTTCACAATCTTTGAGGATAGATTTCCATCAGATTTTTAACGAATGACAGCATGCCACGTGGCATTATGTACAACCTAATCCTTTCTGAATCTTCTATATAATCCACCATCCATCCTCACAAATCTCACACCAATTTTCTCAATATCTCTATCATTATTCATAGTTTCCGCTTCCTTCTTCACAAAAATCTGTATCAAGATTCTGCTTCTTTCTTACAATGTCTTCTTCTTCCTCAAGGATGATGTGGGAATTCGATCAGGAAGAGGAAGAATTGTTTAACCAATCAGAAGCAATGTTTAATCAACAGGGGGCAAAAAATGAGAGGGAAGAGGATGAGGAGCGTAAAAGGAGAGATGACGAAGTAAGAATGGGCAGAACCTCACATTCCCGTCGAGTCATCCAAGCTGCGGCTCTGATCTGCAGGCCCAGCCGTTCCGGAAACCTTGATAGAAGCATGCAACAACGAGGTATGGAACTCTTGGATGATTATTTTGTTCCTAATAGTGCATTCCCTGATACGTACTTTAGACGTCGTTTTAGAATGGAACGACATTTGTTCAACAAAATCATGATTGCTGTTTGCAACCATGATTCTTATTTTGTGCAAAAGAAAGATGTTTTTAGTGCTATGGGTCTATTGCCTGAGCAAAAAATTACTGCTGCCTTGCGGATGCTTGCATATGGAGCATCTGCAGACCAAGTGGATGAGATAACGAGGATGGGGAAATCAACCATTCTTGAGTCCCTAATGAGGTTTTGCGGAGCAATCGAATCTTTCTACACCGCTGAGTACCTCCGCAAACCTACACACATGGACTTGGAGCGGCTGTTGAAGAAGGCGGAGATGCGTGGCTTTCCTGGGATGATTGGAAGCATTGATTGTATGCATTGGACGTGGAAAAACTGTCCAAGTGCATGGCAAGGTTTTTACGGGGACATAAAAGGAGCAAAAAGTATCATTCTGGAGGCGGTGACATCTTTTGATACATGGATTTGGCACGCCTTTTTCGGGGTCCCGGGAGCTCAAAATGACATCAATGTCCTTGCCCAATCCCCAGTGTTCAACTTAGTCCTGCAAGGAAAGGCACCAAAAGTTACGTATGAGGTCAACAGACGTACGTACGACGGGGCATACTACCTAGCTAACGGCATTTACCCGCGATGGTCAACATTTGTCAAAATAGTGCCACGTCCGCGGAGTGCAAAGAAAAAACACTTTGCAAGCTGTCAAGAGGGGTGCAGGAAGGATGTGGAGCGTTGTTTCGGTATCCTCCAAGCTCGCTGGGCGATCGTCAGGGGTGCTGCCAGATTGTTTGATGTAGAGTCGCTTCGATCCATCATGATGACGTGCATCATTCTTCACAACATGATTGTGGAAGATGAGTACGATTATGAAGCCGTTGATGAATATGAGCCAGATCCGATGAACAATTCAAGAACACGTATATATTGTGCTCATGACGCCACCGATGAGCCCGTGCAACATGAGCCATTACAAAGGGATGAACATTACAATGAAAGGCTCATTAACGATATACTGCATTTCAAATGCCAGACATGCACAATGCCCGACAAATTGACTTGATAGAACACCAGTGGGCATTGAAACAAGCTGAAGATAATTAAGTTCATTTAGTGTGTTTTTTTGAATTTGGTATGTTTATGTTATTTTATTTGGTGTGTTTTATTATTTGGTATGTTTATGTAATTTTTTTTAGTAAGTTTTTAATTATTCCGTATGCTTATGTAATTTTATTTGGTGTGTTTTTGTCATTTCAATAAATATTCTCTTAATTAGTATAAATAACTTACCAAATTAATTTGAATAAATATTCAATAAATTGGAAACAACATAAATAATACAAACAATAAATAATAAATTACAACCCAAAGTGATTGGAAAATTATGGGCTCTGATTACAAAAAGTACTCTATTCATCATCACTTAACCAATTTGTGGTGCTAGGATGATCTTCTCTTGCAGTGCTAGAACCACCTTGGCTTGCTATCGCTTCTCTTGCACGCCTCCTTCGCACCACGTCCGCTTTCTCTGACTTCCAAAAAAATTTAGAATTTGGAGACTTCCCTTCTAAAGACATGTTCATAATCTCACGATCTTGTTGAGCCCGTCTTTCTTCTCTAACATGTTCCCTTTCTTGCCTAAGTAGCTCTTTTTCTCTCTCATTAGCATGAAATTCTCTCTCAACAGCTGCTGCTTTTGCGTCCTCTCTAGCCTTATCAGCCTCATATTTCGCCAATTCCCTCGCCAAATTTAGGACAATCTTTGACAATATTCCAACATTCCCACCGGTTGAATGATTTATTTTTACTTTTGGTTTTGGCAGCGTACCAAGCTTGTGCTTGAAGTTCCTACATAATAAAAATAAGTAACAAATAAATAATACAAATAAATAATTATAATGAAAATAAGTAACAAATAAATAATACAAATAAATAATAAGTAACAAATAAATAATTATAATGAAAATAAGTAACAAATAAATAATACAAACAACATAATTATAATGTAAGTAGGTAACAAATAAATAATACAAACAATAAATAATAAATTATGACGGTAACAAATAAATAATACAAACAATAAATAATAAATTATGTAGGTAACAAATAAATAATACAAACAAATAATTATAATGTAAATTTGGGTATCAAATAAATAATATATTGTTACCTGATCCGAGTAATTTTCCCCATTTCGAATATTACTACTAGCTTGTGCCAAGGCGTCTCTCCACGTACTAAATGATTGGCTAAGTAATTTCCAACGACTGGACATCTATTCTTTGGTTCTTTTCCCACCAATTTTCTCAAGAAAATTGGTATGAATAAGACTCCACATCTCTCGCAACTGCATCTCATTACCCGTAAGCGAACTATGAGTAACTTCAACCCAGCTAATACACAACGCAACATCTTCAATAAGCGACCAATTCGTACCTGCACCAGTGATCATTTTGTTGAAAAAAAATGGATTCAAACTTTGAGACAAAGAAAGGAATGTGATTGAAAGTAGTTGAGAAAATATGAAATTGTTGTGTAAGATAGATGATAATGAGAAGGTATTTATAGAAAAGTAAAAACAATTTTTTTTAAATTTTTTTTCAGATTTTTCAGATTTTTTTTTGAATTTTTTTGAATTTTTTACAATTTTTTTAAAACTTTTTTTCAATTAATTAATCTCTGCCGTTGGATATAAAAAAAATTTGAATTCCAACACTCCAGATTGTGCCACGTGTCACAACAGTAACTTTTCTTAATTTTAAAACTATTTTTTCTTTTATTTTTTTATTTATAAAGCATATTTAATATCCACCGTTGATCTCAGATCGAACGGTGGATATTAAATAAGACTTTTTTATTTTTTTTGACCGTTGAGATCGAACGGTCCAAATTAAATAACCGTTGAGATCTAACGGACCTTGAGAAGCCACGTGGCTTCCCAACGGTAACTGACAAAGGTTTTTTTTTCTTCTGATTTTGTGTCAGCGACGCGTCCCCACGCGCGAGTGGGGTGCACGCGCCTGACACAAAAAAAATTTAATATTGCCTGACGCCAGGCTAACGTCAGCGCTGACGTCACATGGCCTTAGGCTCTCGGGCTGGCAATCCCCCACGGGCCCGGAGCTCGAGCCTCCACCTTCGGTCAGGCTAGCCCACGCTGGAGCTGATCCCCTGGCCCTCGGGCCCTTGTTCTGTCCACCTTCCCCCGAGCAAAAAGCCACGCTGGGCTTGCTATAATGGTGGAGCCACCCATAAGGCTTAGATAGGTTGTAGTCAGGAGGTTTTTTTGTAAATTCATGCTTTAATTGCTTATGTTAATGCATGTAGTCTATATATTTCATTCAATTTTAATACATATTAATATTTAATGTATACTTATGTATTATAGGTAATAATTAATACTTTTTATGCTAAAAATAAAATGAGTTCTCTCTCTATTCCCCATCATTTTATAGTGGTGGAGAAGAGTGTTGCCTTTGCACCACAGTGTGCTGTCTAATTTAACATCTAATCTAACAAATCTATCGTTTGACAAAAAAATAAAAGACTATTTAACCAATGCAATCTAACCATTGTGCTTCTTACTCAAAAAAAGAAAAAGATTTTGTTTTAATCAACCATTAAAGCCCTAGCTCTGCAATTTCCTTACTTTCCATGGAGATTTTCCAATGAATATCATATTTGGTACGTTCTTAATCTCTTTATTTACTATTCTTGATTTAATTATAGGTTTATTATTTATATGGTCCTTGAATTTGTAGATTAGATTACAATTTTGAGAAAAGTTTATATTTCATTGTTGTTGTTTCATGTTGATTATTATATAATTTTATATAGGTAAAAAAATGAACATATAATTTTGTGGTACTGCTTTCAGCTAGCCCACTCAAGAAAAAAATTCTAGCTCCGCCCTTGAGAATTGCAACATGCTAATATGGTCAGACTTTTAAACATGTGTTGCAGTTCTAAAAAAGGGGTAATGTCACGCAAGAATTAAGATTGAGCAAAAACGATTCTTTCATAAATGAGAAGTATGACATTCATGAAGTGCCAATATAAAACCTAAGCTAAAACATCCAATTTACTATATGTGTGCGCACTCGCAGGGAATGATAAACACACACCTTTTGTTCCATGCACACCCCATTTTAGTCATGCCCTTTAATTTTGTTTAATTTATTCAATCTGATTACATAATTAAAGAGAAATACATGAGAAATTAAAATGGCCGTGTAAATATCACCTCCCTTTATTATTCGTATAGAAAATAGAAATGGTCATTGTTGATCTGTATCCCCTAGCCCCTAGGCAACAATCATACATCTCATAGCTTTTTTCAACATCTTATAAGCTTTATCCCACTTGGAAAGGTACGTGACGACAATTAGAAATTGACTTCCCACTTCATTTAAAAATATTGCTCGACTCCTTAATTATATTTTTTTTATGAGAGGAACTCCTTAATTATATTTAAACACATGTCATCTAACACAAATTAAACTACAAGTTGATGAGATATGTCATCGAACTATATTATAACAAGTGGTGGATTAATAACACATAAAAAAATGTATGCTCGTATTAATTGTAATTTATTTGTAATGAAGAATGACCACAATAACAGTCTATGCAATGTGGCAAAGTAAATTGAGATCATATTCTCAGATCTCTGTGTCTTAAGCCAATAAACTTAGATATTCATTAGTTCATCTCACTGATCTGCCACACACAATTAAGAGTTTGAGTCTTTCTTTTCCTCGCGTAAGTAGCTCAAATCTCTGATTCCGTTGATTCCACACGTCGAGATCCTGAGAGACTCTCGATTCGTGGCAAAGTATTTTCCCTTCATTTGATGTCATCCTCTTTAGTGGTAGCCAATGGACCCAATGAGCAGAAACTGAAACGTGTGTGGCCCCTACACATGGACAATGGTTCGTCCACTCAAGTTCCATCCATGCATAGCCAGCTTGCATTTTTTTATTTGAATCTTGTTCTTGTCGACTCCGGTAACTAGGCGGAGCTTACTAAGTAAGGGGGCAAGGCTTATTCTATTTCTGAATTTCATTCAATTTTTTGGTAAAAATATGGACTATTTGTGGAACTCATTATGACATGCTCCAACCCCGATGTCTCCACATACCAGGGTAGGCACGTACTGGCCGACACCCGAGGGTGACGAAGTCATTTTAAAAACATGCATACTGATAAAATATGTAATTAGAAAGATATAAACCAATGCAGAATTATGTTATGAGCATACAACTAAGCAAGAATAATGTGAAAGAATTTTCAGGAAAATATACGAACAAAGGAATGATACCTATACTGAGAAGACTCGAGAATACCTATGCAGAAGTGTCCTGACACTGAGATCATGTGTCTCAATCCTAACTCTAGAGGAGGCGCCAAAATAGAAAAGGTAAGTGGATCAAAGTTTATAATAATAATAATAATAATACTAATAATACGAAAACATTTTATTTATGAACATATTAACCCCCTGTTTTGAAAACATATATAATACTACATATAGGTTTTATAAAAACCCTAGCATACCATGCAAAACCTTTGTAAAACATGCTAAATAATGCTGAAAACGTTGCCTGAAGGAAAATCTGTAAATCTCATCAGTGAAATACTCATCTAAGGGTATCATAGTTGCCTGAAGGTAGTACCTATCCATCACCCGAAGGTGAAGCTGTATAAAATAGCATACATCCACACCGACACTGCTTTCAGTAGTGAAGCTGGGGTATATAATATATCACATCTCACTCCTCCATCATTTGTGTCCTATGGCCATAGACATCTATACCCGTGGTGTGCGGATGTACCGTATGATAACCCTCTAGGTAAGTACCAAAAACATAACTCAAAATCTTGTATCAAACATCGAAGCTCACTAGCTCAAAGTCTCATCTCATAAATCCAAGATAAATCGTATTCATGTTTGTAAAACCGTAATATAAGTCATATTCGAGATCAATAGAAATCCATATACGCAAATCCAATAATTCGTAAACGTAATTTCGATAAAATTATGAATATTTCGTAAACCGTAATTATGGAAGTTCGTAAAGCATAATATAAAACATACTCAAATCATGAAATACGAAATGCATGCTAGGCTATTATTTTATGAAAATATATAAGTTAGGAAGAGATCCACTCACATATTTTATATCCGGATCTCTGTGTCCTGAGCTGGTTAACTTAGATATCCATTAGTCCATCTCACTAGTCCGCCACACAAAGAGTTCGAGTCTTTCTTTCCCTTGCATAAGTAATTTGAATCTCTAATTCCATTGACTCCGAACATCGAGATCTAAAGAGAATCTCAATTCGTGGCGAAGTATTTTCCTTTCATTTGATGTCATCCTCTTTAGTGGTAGCCAATGGACCCAATGAGCAGAAACTGAACCGTGTGTGGCCCCTACACATGGACAATGGTTCGTCCACTCAAGCTCCATCCATGCATTAGCCAGCTTGCATTTTTTTATTTGAATCTTGTTCTTGTCGACTCCGGTAACTAGGCGGAGCTTACTAAGTAAGGTGGCAAAGCTTATTCTATTTCTGAATTTCCTTCAAGTAATTTTTTTCTTTCTTATAATATCGTTACGTGATATTATTATTTTACATAAATTATTAATAACTTTAATGATATCATAATGTAACAAAGCCTTTAGTTAGAGAGGTTCTCATTTTTTAGTAAAAATATGGACCACTCATCATACGTCGAATTTTAATTATTCAAACCGTCTATGTTTAATTCTTCATTCCAAAAAAAATCAATATTTCTTAAAACATAATGTTTGTCAATTTTTTTGAACTTAATTGGATGTCTCAAACATTTTCGGTTTGACTAATATTATGCAAAGATGATGTATAAATTGCAACTTGAAAAAAAAAAAAAACAATTCAGATCGTTAAAATTCAATATAAAATGAACCCCACCACTAGTTTTTATTTTTACTAGAAAAATAAAAATCCATTTGAATAAACACCAGTGTCCACCATTGGGTAAGTTGACAATGACAATGTGATTGACACATTCCGCCAATCAAGGCTTCAAGATCGGTCTGATATTGGCCTGTTTGATCGCCGGTCTACTTTGCAGTTGTGTTATCGTCAATCAGTCATGCATGGTACGTGACAAAAAGTATATCAAGAGGTGACTTGATAAAAAATATCGATCTCTCTAACATTGTTCTTTCTCATTTCTCTTGGACAAATGGAGAAATTTTTAGTTATGACAGGAATACGGATGATGCATCATATGTTTTTACGTAAGTGATGAAAAATTTTACTTTTTAAGTTATTAACTTTTTAACATACATATCCTACCATTTATATAACAAGACGTGATATACCACCTTATATGACGGTCATACTGAAAAACATCTTCAACAAAAAATGACTTAAATTTTACATTGTGTTTCTTGCGAACGAGGGAAGAAAGAAAGAAAACAAAACAAGAGAAATAAAAAAAACAAAAACAGAAACCGAACAGAAGACACAAAGTGGAGCGAAACACATGGGAGGGAGGGACAAACAAACCCACAATGTCCACAGAAACCACCACCCCGCCAATGCACCAAGATCAACACCTCCTCCAACAATCCAACCCTAACTCTAATTTCTTCACCTTCAATTCCAATCCCAATCCCAATCCCAAATCCAATCCTATCCCACGGCTCCCCAGAAGCGTTGGCATTAGTGGCAATGCCAATGCTTCGGGACTAGCAGCGGCCGCCACGTCGTCGTCTTCAACCTCGTCCACCACGTCCACATCCCTGAGCTTGGCGACAATGTTGGGCAATTCCGCCTCCCCCTTCATCCGGGAAGACGCGGACGGGTCCCACCTCCACCATGATTACGGCGGGAGCCACAGGAGGGCCCACTCGGAGGTGAGCTTTCGGCTGTCGGAGGACATGGTGGATAAGTCCGCGGCGGCGGCGGATCCGTTTAACGGCGGATCGTCGACGGCGAGTCTCGAGGAGATGGGATCGGAGGAGGACCTGTTCTCCACGTACATTGACCTCGACAAGCTTGGCGGGTCCAATAATTCGTCGGATCAGAATAGCGGCGGCAATGATGGGCCCGATGGTGGGCCTAATGGTGGGCCCAATGGGAATGGCGGTGGCGGTGATGGAGGAGGAGAGAAGAAGCTGTCCAGGCACCGGTATAGCAGCTCGGTGGATGGGTCGTCGACGTCGACCGGCGTGTTTGGGGAGGTCATGGATGCCAAAAAAGCTATGCCTCCTGATAAGCTCGCTGAGCTCTGGACCCTTGATCCCAAGCGTGCCAAAAGGTCTGCAAAATGCTCTGTTTTCTTCCTTTTTTCTTTCTGGGTTGCTTTATTTTGTTGCATTCTGTTTGGATGCTGAGAAAATGTGAAATGTGAGAAGGAATCCTAATTGGGTTTTGGGTATATGGAAAACGCGAACGTATAAATGCTGAATTTAATGAACTGAATTCTAGAAACTGCAAATTAAAAACTGTTTATGTGGTTATTAATTACAATTAGCATAAAAACATAGTAGTAACTGATGTTGCCACAAACCAGCTATTTTTCTGATCAAAGGCTTTGCCTTCGCTAGAATTCACTACGAGAGGTAGGTTGTTTCTTGGTTTTCAAGACTTTCCCTTTCGACTGAGATCGAGTGTTAATTAGAATTGAACTGCATGAAGGTTCTATTTGGAGAATAATATTGCATAAAATTTGGAAAAGTATGAATGTGTTCAACGGAAGATTCATCGTCCTCCTATTTGAGATTCATTCATATGCATCATAGTTTTCCTTTTCCTCAATAACCGTATTTTGTGAGAATGTATCAATGGAGTACTTTCTCTCACCCAAGCAAACCATTTAGATTATTGCTCTACGAGTGTTTTGTACATTCAAAAACTCATGGTGGCATGCAAGACTTGTGTGCCTAGTTGCCTACAAACTTCTTGAACTCTATTTGTTTCCGGTTAAGGGATTTTTGGGAGCCTTACATTTTGGTTGTCATATATAGGATACTGGCGAATCGGCAGTCTGCTGCTCGCTCAAAAGAACGGAAGGCACGCTATATGCAAGAACTTGAACGCAAAGTTCAGACCCTTCAAACAGAAGCAACCACTCTTTCTGCTCAACTTACGTTATTCCAGGTTTGTGTCGGTGTATTTTTGCAGCTTTCGTTAAATGTACTGCATGTGCACATCTTTACTGACAACACTGCCTTAAAATCAAACATGAAATCTCTGTTCAGCCATTTTTGTGATCCAACATTGCTAATCGCTCTATGTTATGTATTTTTAAATTGATAGATGACACGTAGTATGGAAGGAAAAAAGAGGTATTTGTCAATCAAAACAAAGGATACTTGGAACAAGTATTTTAATAGAACTTCATCAATTCATCCTTTGTTGCAATGTTCTGTTAATATTTAGCCTTCATTTGGTTCTGGACTGTGTTGTTCTGCTCACTTCTTACGTATATACACAAATGTTTGTTAATTGGTTAAAGGTTATGACTTTTTTTGTTTTTTGTCACTTACAGAGGGACACAACAGGTCTGAGTACTGAAAACACAGAACTTAAGCGTCGGTTACAATCTATGGAACAACAAGCTCAGTTACGCGATGGTGAGCAACATGCCAACTTTTATCATATTTGATACTCGAAACTTTTCTTTTTTCTTAATTATATCAGAAGAGAATGGTCCATTTAATCCAACTGGTACTTATTTTGTTTGAAATATTTCGTGCAGCATTAAACGAAGCACTGAAGAAGGAGGTTGAGAGGCTCAAGATTGCCACAGGGGAGATGATGAGTGCTTCTGATTCATTCAACTTGGGAATGCACCAGATGCCATACAACCATCCATCAGCTTATTTTCCGCTTCAACAACAACCAGGACCGGCTAGTCACCAGACCATGCATTTGCCACAATTCAATCATTCCCAGTCTAGTATGCCACCCCAACACCTGCATCAGTCAAATTCTCGTACTCATCTTTCAGATATGTTGCAGAACGGTCCTGTTGGTCAGTTACAGGGACTCGACATTGGTAGCAAAGGAGCACCTCTCGTGAAGTCTGAAGACCCCTCGCTTTCTGCTAGTGAAAGTAGTTCTACTTTTTGACACAAACTGGCTGTCGACCTGCTTGCCTGCTGACTTGTCCTTTGCACACGCTGTCTGGTAGATTTGTTCATAGATTGATATCCGATCATTTAGAGAGGCTACTCCATATTTATTGAATTTGTGTCAAGAATTTATTCTTAATTGTTTATTCTTAGGGCTGTTCCCCAAAAGTGGGAGGCACCCTTTTCATCTGTCTGTTCGAGGTCCATTTTTTGTGCATGGGGGTGCTATAAATTCTGGGAATGGAAGGTCATTCCTATGGGCGTGGAGATGCTGTCAATTCATGGCAGAATTCTCATCCTTTGTATCTTGTTTGTTATGTAATACCTTGTAACTCTGTGTACTACTGCCACATTTTTCTTTTTCCTTTCTGATGTATTTATGCTTTTCTGAAAATCCTATTCATAAAATTTACTCATCTAGTTTTTCATTTTATTTTATTTTTTATTTAACTTATTGAAGTTCGGTAGACGTCTGCCTTCCGACCCTTGCAAAATGGGGAGTCTTGTTGGCGGGGTCACCTGTTACTTATTGAAACTTGGTACACTGTGGTAGCCGTAAACCGGATGTATTTACTTATCAGATTTGAATTAAGACTCACGAACAATATCATCTAGAGAATACCTGACAAAAAATTAACTGAAGTATTGTTGTCTCAAAAATGAAAATAAAAATGTCATAGATAAATTGTTCATACATACAGACAATGCATATATTTTGTATATAAAAGGGGATCATTTTATTATTAATAGATGGTAATGGATTACATTGCCATCCTTATACAGGACGATCCGACCCTTATAAATTATTAAGTTCCACAAAAGCATTGTGATTTAAACAACTAAGAGGTCTGTCAAGCTATATGGCTTCGAGGAATTGTCTTCTCGGAAGCTTTATTCTCCATTCTCCAATCCTCCTATGGATTCAGATTACCCTGAAAAAAATTGCACCCAAATATACAATTAGTATGCTATTGCCTTTGTTTATTAATTATCCAATGCTTCCTAAACTACCACAATAATATCACTTTATTCTTTGTTTTTTTTCTCCTGAACCTTTATTTTGCATTTCACGTTGCCCTATTTCAATTTTCATTAAGTGAATCATTACCTTTTTCTTATGTGGACTTCGGCGAAATATGACCTTAGGGATTAGTCCACGTAGGCACCATGTAAGAAAAAGTTAAAAATTCACTATAATAAATTCAACTAAATATAGTAATTTGAGATGCAACATGAGTGTTCATGAGAGCAAAGTGATATAGTCGCCAAAGTACGGTAAACTTTAGCAATAGTTCAAGGGGCATTTTGATAATTAAGCCATACTTTGGTGGTGTGTTTACAAAAAGTTAAAAACATAGAGGAGGCTGAGGCTTACGCAGAGCAATTAGTAGAGGGGTAAACTTTGTAAGGACAAGGAGAGCCACAGACATCACCAAGAGTGTTAATCCGGTCATAATTAATCCCGGGGATTGCTGCAGCTCCGTCCTGAATGCAACTGCAAGCAATTCTACGGTCGATCGTCGTGTTTTGTGCAGCATTCAGCTCTTTTATGCCTTTACAGCAATCTGGAGGCACTGTGCCTCCAAACACTCCAAAGGGTATGCATGGAGTGAGCCAAGCTACCACTTGATCACAAGTTATGGTGGCGTAACTGACAGAAGAAGCTGTCACAAATAAGAACACTATTGCCACGATGACCGAAAACCTGGCCATGGTTAGCTGCTTTTGTTTGGGTTTGGGCAGGAGTACTACACATGTTTATGGGGCTATATATAGAGTGTGATGTTATGAACAGAACAGCTCGTGCGTTTGTGCCATGTCATATGTGATTATATCGGAAAATAGTCAAGTCATAATCTCATCATGTATCAAATGACTTGAACACTAACTCACTTGTTTATAAAACTCGTTGATCTAGTAGCATTCCTCATAAAATCCATGACATGTCCTGATCCACACTGACTAATTAGAACAAAGCTGACCTAACTAAGCACGTACAAACTAGACAAATTAATTAACTAGCTAATTAATGATATGTGTCTGATGATGTAAGCTAATATGATCTTCGTGTTGATGTCAAGGAACGGCTAATTCACCCAAACCACATTCTAATTTTGTGATGGGTTTAAGTAGGCGTTCCCTTTCGTGCCAAAATTGTCACCCTTCAAAGTTAAGCATATCAAACTATATGTTGACAGGGGTGGCCAGGGAACAAGATAGGGTTTGACTGTCTGTCGTTACCTATGGAGGTCATGTGCTAGAAAATTCAATCTTCCTTGTACAGATGGCTCAAGAAAAATATTGGAAGGAAAATTCAAAGGGTCTTGAACCTTCTTGTGGAAAAGGGTTCCGTGAGGGACACAAAGTTGTAGAAATGCCAGAAGAGTGGAAGATCAGATTTATGATAAGCATGCGTGGCCAATCAATTCTTATTACTTGGATAGGGCTCAATAATATCAACGACTAAGATTCTTAGTGTGACCGGAGATATATCCTTCTCTTTCTATCTCTCCATCACATAACTGTATGCTAAATCCCCCGTTAATTATGAATGTTTCAACTAGGTTTTGAATTTTCCATGCCAAATTTAATCCAAGATTCAAGGCGTCAACAATGCAAGGTTCCAACTTTAGCACAGTATACCGGATTGACTGTTTGTTCTTTCTTTTTCTACTTGTTTGATTGAATTCTGTTCTAACTTCTAAAGTATTTCTTGTTGAAATTCTTAATGTTGGAATTGGACCTATGACGTAAGGTTGAGATACTTTCTTTATGATGTGCTGAAACCTGCATTGTTCTTAAAATTATTTTGTACCCGAGTTGCACCTTGTAAGGAAAATCTGACTTAATGGAGAATAATGCCACTAAACCGTAATACTAAGTGCCCAACAAATTAAATACTTTGAATTCCAAACATTCACTTGGAGTTTATTGAATTATAAGTCTTAGTTAAGTACATTTATTATTGATATAATGACATAATTTTGTACATTAAAATTAAAAAGGATTACAAAATAGTTGTTTACCAAAGTTATTTATGAAATTTGTTATTACTGGCACTCCAATTATGTCATCCTGCACTATATTATTCATCCTCTTGCGAATAAATGGGGCGCAACGAATCCTCCGATTTCTCCACCGGGAGGAGGAGGAGAAGTTATAGTGCAGCAACGACAGTAGGGAATGTAAAGTCCACGGACTTTCTTAATTATGCAAGAACCACTTTGCCCGCATTCCTCTAGACAATAATTATCGCACGATGCCGGCTTGCATTTTTTAAGGTAATCACGGCAACATGGTATTTCCTGGCAACAGTCTTGATAAGCTTCACCTCGAAAAGCTGTAAAACATCAATTGAGCTCTGTTAGCTATACGATACATGGTTAATTTTATTGATTTATTGGTCAGTTTTATGTAGATTGGGACATATGAATTGAAACAGGATTAGGATCGAGAGGCATACATTGTTTTGACATACATTCTAACACACTTTCTTAGGTTCCACTAAAAATTATATTTTAAGGATCTGAATCATTTATTTTTTAGATATTTCTTCAAAGATCATTTCATAAAAAAATCAACCGAATTCAAAACTATATGTCGAACTATATCCGTTCATTTTTTTCACTATAAATGAATGTTTTAATGGTTTTGGGTTTGTCTTTGCAAGGATGATCGGTAAATGATCGATAAATTGAAATAGACATTTGCATTTTTGAAAGAGAATACGGAATGAGCCCTAAAAAAATATGTCAAAATGTTTGTTAGAAAAATATGTATCCCGGATCCTGACCATATATATATGTTAATGAAAGAAGAAAGCTATAGCGTGAACCAACAAAGCTATAGCATTATACAGACCTGTGCATAAAGCATAGGTGACAATACAGAAAAGCACCAGCTCTTGTGCTATGGCCATCTTTTAATCTTCAGCAAATTTCTGTAGACTATTTCATGGTGTGTATCTAGGAAATCAATGCCCATTTAATTTAGAGGTTGAAGGTTAATTAACACTTTTGAACCATTAAGTAGGATATGCTGCAAGGATTATTAATATTTCCTTTTCAGATCCGGCGTGATCGACAGTGAATTTATTGAAGACTCTTTATTCTTTATTTTTTATTTTTTTTTATTTTTATTTTTTAAGTTGAGACTCTTTAATCATTTTGTTAAAAACAAAAAGAAAAACAATAGTGGATTGTGGAGGACTTGATGATGGAAAGTAGGCTTATTTTTAGCAATGACTCTTGTGCTCGTTACCAAATTTCATTTTATTTTTTGGAAATTTTTATTTGAACCCATATTTTGTATCTCAACATCCAATTTACTTTTTATATCCACATTGTATTTGATTTATCTATCATTTTCTATTTACACCCAACATTATTTCCGAAACCGTCCTTACTTATTAAAACTCAACTCAATCAAATTTCTTTTTACACCAAACTCAATATACTTAAAAATAAAAAATAAAACCCTAACCAGTCCATCATCTCCATGGAGCAAATCCCCTTCTCTCTTTCTCTCTCTTTAAAAAATCCTACCATCTTCCATGGTTGTCATTTTGCACCCCCATCTACTCCTCTGTAGTCATCCAAATCCCTTCCTCTTCATTTTCTTTATCATTTGACATCTCTAAATTTCTAGAGCACTAATTAGCTTAATAATCTGTATGAGCGTCTGGTTAGAGTGTTTAATGAGTTTGGTATGTTTCAATTAAATGAGAATCTTCTAGCCTCTATATTCCTATAGAAAAATGGGTACGTCCATGATAACTTTTTGTCGAAACTGTGGATATTTATTAGATACAAAAGTTGTAGACAACAATTCACATTACATTGAACTGTGGCTAAAAAGTATATCACCTTTGCATGTTTTATAGGTGAACTCATAGTTAAGCAGTTTTTATTGTGGAGCAAAACTTTGGGAATTGATCTAACTTGGATGTGTAATTGAGTTTGTGTATTTTAATGATTAAACTGATAAATATTTCGACCATATATGGATTTGATATCGTAGTATCTTTTAGTCTATATGCCACAAAAGTTGCAGAAAAAAAATTCACAATACATAGAACTGTGGTTAAAAAGTATATCACCTTTGCACGTTTTATAGGTGAACTCATAGGTAAACAGTTTTATTGTTGACCAAAACTTCGGGAATTGATCTAACTTGAATGTATCATTGAGTTTATGCATTATAATGATTAAATTTATAAATATCTCGACCACATATGAATTTAATATCGTATTGTCTTTTAGCCTCTATATTGGTATCTATGGCAAATAAATGGGTACCTCTAGGGGTGGTTCGGTATGGGATACCATACCGAAACTAGTATCCCGAATCCCAAACCGAAAATTTTCGGGACGGGAATTTGAAGACCAATCCCAAACCAAATTTTCGGGAATCCCGAAATATTTTCGGGATTTTGGGACAAATCGGGAATCCCAAATTGAAATATGAAATTATGAATTGTTCTTCAAATATATAATTCAAGAACACATTCATGAACTAGCAATTTCATTTCATTCACACTACCATTTAATTGAACACTGGCATGCTTGACTCTTTTTATCATAGTCAAAATTCAAATTAATTAAACTCTTTTTGCAATCTGTTGAGAGACAAAAGAATCAAGCCTTCTGAAATCATCAGTCATGGCAGCAGCAATAATAAAATCCACATGAATATCAAACAGAACATGAAAAATATGCAAGGTGTAAGGCATTCTAGGTTGCTAAGCATGAATTAGAAACTACTAGCATCAATTATAAAAGAATAATATATATATATATATATATATGTATGTATAAATATATATATATATATAATAATTAATATTATATATTTTCGGTTTGGTATGGGATTCCCGAAATATCGAGAAGCCAATCCCGAATCCCATACCGAAATTTTGGGATTGGTTCGGGATAGCATCCCGAAAATTTCGGGAATTTCGGTTTGGGAAATTTTTGGTTTGGGATTGGGATTTTTTCGGTTCGGTTCGGGATTTTCGGGAATTTTTTCCACCCCTAGGTACCTCCATGGGAAAATTTTATAGATCGATGAATATTTTCAATCTGGATATTTATTAGATAACAGAAATTATAAGTCTATTCGCGAAAATCTAAGTCAATGTCACATACAATATTTGTTGAGACATATTTAGGGAACTGTTATTAGCACTTAAAAAATCTCATTCTATAGTCCGCATAAATGTATTTTTCTTTCTAATTATAGAAAGTTTGGAGTGCCAAATGAGATTTTTGAAGTGCTAATAACAATTTTCTGTATTTATACATTTTATTTTAGTTTGGAAGTCAACTTCCTTTTTTTTTTTTTTTTCTTTCTTTATCAAGTTAGGAGTATCACTGACTATGACCCTGTGCAACTAGTTGTTTATTCATTTTGAATAATCAACATTATTTCTTACAATGTCTTGGGCATATGAATAACAGAAAGAAAACGGTCATGATACAAGCTAAATAGTAGGAATACTAATTAGTAAACAACTTGTGCATGAAGGGACAAATGTGTAGGTTTCATGCATGACTTAGAATAGTATTTGTAAATGCATGATGTTTGCTTATAACCAAGTGGCATGAAGGGACAAATGTACATGTTTCATGCATGACTTGGAAGTCGGGAGATTTTGCATCCATTTGTTTTTGTTTTTAATATGTATATATTAAATTCTATTTTAATGGGATTAATCACCACCTCTAAGTTAAGATAATGCCTTTATTTATCGTTGTTAAGTGAGTTTAATTAAATTTTGAGATTGTGTTTATCCACTACATACATTTCGATTTTTTTTTTTTTTTAGTCAAGCGATAGCATTAGTAAGTTAGATGTTAGATTATTTACCGATAGAATAACAGAAAGAAAACGGTCATGATACAAGCTAAATAGTAGGAATACTAATTAGTAAACAACTTGTGCATGAAGGGACAAATGTGTAGGTTTCATGCATGACTTAGAATAGTATTAGTAAATGCATGATGTTTGCTTATAACCAAGTGGCATGAAGGGACAAATGTGCATGTTTCATGCATGACTTGGAAGTCGGGAGATTTTGCATCCATTTGTTTTTGTTTTTAATATGTATATATTAAATTCTATTTTAATGGGATTAATCACCACCTCTAAGTTAAGATAATGCCTTTATTTATCGTTGTTAACTGAGTTTAATTAAATTTTGAGATTGTGTTTATCCACTACATACATTTCAATTTTTTTTTTTTTTTTAGTCGAGCGATAGCATTAGTAAGTTAGATGTTAGATTATTCACCGATAGAATTCAAACCCACGTCGTCATGCAAGAGCACAACACTTTTTCACCACTGTTGTAAATGGCCACTTGCCAACAAGTTGATTGGCCTGTGTGATTTTACTAATACTATTCCAATTCATGCATGAAACATACACATTTGTCCCTTCATGCCACTTGGTTATAAGCAAACATCATGCACAAGTTGTTTACTAATTAGTACTACTCTTATTCAGCTTGTATCATGACCGTTTTCTTTCTGTTATTCATAACCCAAGACATTGCAAGAAATAATGTTGATTTTTAAAAACGAATCAACAATTAGTTGCATAGGATCACAGTCAGTGATACTCCCAACTTGATAAAGAAAGAAAAAAAAAGGAAGTTGACTTCCAAACTAAAATAAAATGTATATAAATATAGAAAATTGTTATTAGCACTCCAAAAATCTCATTCGGTACTCCAAACTTTATATAATTAGAAAGAAAAATACACTTGTACAAAGTGTAGAATGAGATTTTTGGAGTGCTAATAACAATTCCCTAAATATATCTTAACAAATATTGTATGTTGCATTGATCACTTAGAATAGACTTATGATTTCTGGTATCTAATAAATATTTAGATTGAAAATTTTCATCAATCTACAAAATTTTCTCATGGAGGTACCCATTTTTTTGCCACAGATACCAATATACATGCTAAAAGACACTACGATATTAAATTCATATGCGGTCGAGATATTTATGAATTTAATCATTAAAATGCATAAGTTCAATGATACATTCAAGTTAGATCAATTCCCAAAATTTTGGTCGACAATAAAACTGCTTACCTATGAGTTCACTTATAAAACGTGCAAAGGCGATATACTTTTTAACCACAGTTCTATGTATTGTGAAATTTTTTCTGCAACTTTTGTGGCATATAGAGGCTAAAAGATACTACGATATTAAATCCATATGTGGTTTAAATATTTATCAGTTTAATCATTAAAATGCATAAACTCAATTACACATCCAAGTTAGATCAATTCCCGAAGTTTTGCTGCACAATAAAAATTGCTTAGCTATGAGTTTGCCTTTAAACGTGCATAGGCGACATACTTTTTAGCCACAGTTCAATGTAATGTGAATTGTTGTCCGCAACTTTTGTATCTAATAAATATCCACCGTTTAAAAAAAAAAATTATCCACAGTTAAAAATATTCATTGATCTACCAAAAGTTATCATGGACATACTCATTTTTCTAGCACAGATAGGAATATAGAGTTTAGAAGATTCTCATTTAATTGAAACATACCAAACACATTAAACACTCTAACTAGAAGATCATTTAATTGAAAAGAAAAAGTAATCAATAGGTAAAAATTGAACCAATCAATTGAACACATACCAATTATCATGCTAATTAGTGCTCTAGAAATTTAGAGATGTCAAATGATGAAGAAAAGGAAGAGGAAGAGGTTTGGATGACTACGGAGGAGTAGATGGGGGTGCAGAATGACAACCATGGGAGATGGAATGATTTTTTAAGGAGAGAGAGAAGGGGTTTTGCTCCATGGAGATGATGGACTGATAGGGTTTTATTTTTTATTTTTAAGTAGATTGAGTGGTGTAAAAAGAAGTTTAATTGAATTGAGTTTTGATAAATAAGGGTGGTTTCGGAAATAACGTTGGGTGTAATTTCAACGGCCCGATAGGTTTGGTTAGGAGGATTCTCACCCTTTACTCAGGAGAGGATCCTGATCCCAAACTTTATTCCTTTCTTTGGCCCTTTGAACTTTCATTTTACATTTCACATTGCCCCATTTCGTCAATTCCACAAGTGAGCATTAACTTTTCCTTACATGGGCTTTGGCCTAATATGACCTCATGAATTAGTTCATGTAGGCACAATGTAAGAAAAAGTTAACAATTCACTACAATGGTTAGACTAAATGGGTGCAATTTGAGACGCAAAATGAAAGTTCATGAAAACAAAGTGGTACAGTTGCAAAAGTACGGGATAAAGTTTACCAATAATTCAAGGGGCATTTTGTTAAGTAAGCCCTACTTTGGCGGTATCCTTACAAAAAGTTAAAAACACAGAGGAGGCTGCGGCTTAGGCAGAGACTTTAGTAGAGAGTAAACTTTGTAAGGGCAAGGAGAGCCACACAGACATCACCAAGAGTGTTAATCCGGTCATAATTAATCCTGGGGATTCTTGCAGCTCCTTCCTGAATGCAACTGCAAGCAATCCTCTGGTCCATCGTCGTGTTTTGTGCAGCATTCAGCCGTTTTATGCCTTTACAGCAATCTAGAGGCACTGTGCCTCCAAACACTCCAAAGGGTATGCATGGAGTGAGAAAAACTACCACTTCACTACAAGTTATGGTGGCATTACTGACGGAAGCAGCCGTCACAAATAAGAATACTATTGTCAAAATGACTGAAAACCTGGCCACAGTCATAATCTCATCATGTGTTAGACAATATCTCATCATGTGTCGAATGATTCTAACTCAACTTGTTTATAATGTTCGTGTCATTTGATCTATTAGCATTCCTTATAAAATCCATGAGAGATATTGACAAACCCTAGAATTCTTATCAGATAAGCCAGAGAGAAAGAACGAAGCTTTTCCTTTACTAAAGAGTATCTTTTTACACAACAATAAGTCTGAGCAATCTCAGACTATATATGCCCACAATGATTAACAAGATATTCGTGTTGGTGTAAAAAATGGCTAATCCAACCAAATCTAACTGTGTTGGGTTTAAGTAGCTTTTCTATGTCGTGCAAAAATTGTCACCCTGAAAAATTAAGCATATCAAACTATATGTTGACAAGGGTGGCTTGGGAAAAAAAATAGGGTTTGATTGTCTGTTACCTATGAAGGTCATGGGGCTGCTGCTAGAAATTCAATTTTCCTTGTACCGATGGCTCAAGGAAAATATAGGAAGGAGATTTCAAATGGTATTGAGCTTCTTGTGGAAAAGGGTTCCATGAGGGATACTTAGTTGTACAAATGCCAAAAGAGTGGAAGATCAGATTTATGATCAGCGTAATGCCAATCATGGAAGATTATTGAGTGTGACAGAGGATATGTCCTTCTCTTTGTCTCTTGCATCACATAACTGTATGCTAGAGTCCCCCGTCAATTGTGCATGTTTCAACTAGGTTTTGAATTTTCCATGTCAAATTAATCCAAGATTCATGGCGTCACCAAAGCAAGGCTCCAATTTCTTCAAAGCACACTTGATTGACTGTTTGTTCGTTCCATTTGACTTGTTTGATTATGGGGCATCAAGATATAGGTCCAAAAAATTGACGTACTATTGGCTTTAGTCCAATTTTTTGAAATTTCTGATTTAGGTCCACTTAACTATTTTTTAAACCTATTTTACCCCTTGTTTTCAAATTTTGAATATTTAAACATTTGCAATCTACTAAACATTTAAAAAAACGTTTCAATTCTTTACCCTTTAATAAAATAAAATATTTTTATCATAGATTAAGTTTCAAAAGTATACAACCTAATTAAAAGGTACTAATACATAAATGTACATATACCTATAAGTAAGATATCAAACGAAGAAAATATATTTAATCAATAGGTAGATAAACGAACTGAAAGGTACAAATACACAATTTACCTACCTATAAGCAAGATAAATTACTATGTAATATAGGAAAACATATAGAAGCAATCTGTGATAGAGATAGATAATAAAAATAAAAATAAATATAATCTACCTATAATAGAGGTAGGTTATATAACAAAATCTTGTGATACGGGTAGATTAATATTGGCCATGAAATCAATTAATTTGAGTAAAAATACAACTCAAATGAAGATCCAATTTTGACCATGAAATTAACTAATTTGAACACAACAAGCAATTTGATGAAAGAAGCCAACCGACCTCCATTCTTTGATCAAACATAATCAAATTTCATATATAGTGGAAGCCTGAGAAAAGAAGAGGAAAACTGAACAATGATAAAGAAGAAGAAGATTCGCAAGGCAAATGATAAATCCTAATTAAGAAGAAGGTTTTAGATAACAAACTAAAAAGAAATAATAGATAAATGAAGAAGAAATGAAGAGGCGTATCCTCACTTGGAGATATATAGGAAGTAATTTTATTCAACAATTATCCTATCATTAAGGGAATTTTATTCTTTAAACCTCAAATAGGTAAAACTTATCACAAATACTAATCCTAAAATCAAGGGATAATATTGATTACTTATAAGTAATTTTAGGAGTAAATTGGTATGAAAATGAAAAAAAACTGACATGGAATATAATTGGACTTATCTCAAAAATGACTCACAAAATTGGATTCATATCAAGTTCCCCTTTGATTTGATTTGATTAATTGTGTTCTAACTTTTAAAGCATTTCTTATTGAAATTCTTAATGATGGAATTGGACATAAGTACATTGAGTTGAGAGACTTTCTTTACGATGCACTGAAAACTGCACTGTTATTAGAATGTTGTTCCTGAGTTGTACCTTGTAAAGAAAATCTCACTTATAAGTAGAGACTAATAACACTAAAATCATAGTGCTAAGCGGCCAACGAATGAAATACTTTGGATTCCAAACATTGGCGTAGAGTTTATTGAATTATAGATTTTAATTATGTACTTTTATTATTGATAACGGCATCACTTTGTATATCAAAATTGAAAAAGATGACAACATAGTTTTTTACCAAAGTTATTTATGAAATTATTATTAGCATTCCAATCATGTCATCCTGCACTATCTATCGGCACTGAAATGTTATTTATCCTCTGGCGAATAAACGGGGCGCGGAGAAAAAGATCCTTGGATTTCTCCACCGAGAGGAGGAGGAGGAGAAGGTATAGTGCAGCAACGACAGTGTGGAAGGTAAAGTCCACGGACTTCCTTAACTATGCAAGAACCACTTTGCCCGCATTCCTCTAGACAATAATAATCGCACGATGCCGTCTTGCATATTTTAAGTTGAAGGTAATCACGGCAACATGTTTCTTCGTGGCAACAGTCTTGTTCAGCTTCACCTCGAAAAGCTGTAAAACATGAATTGAGCTCCGTCAGCTATACGATATATGGTTAGTTTTATTGATTTATGGGTCAGTTTTATGTAGATCGGATTAGGACATATGCAATTGAAATACGATTAGGATTGAATGATACATTGTTTTGATACACTTTCTTACGACCCCTACACCCTGTCTTTTAGGTATTTTTTCATAGATTATCATTATAATAATCAGCCAAATCCAAAACTATACAATCGTTGGATTAAAGGCAATCACTTTGTGTTCCGAATCAGTCTGTTTTTTTTCACTATAAATGAATGTCTTAATGGTTTTGCATTTATTTATTTTTTATTATTACACAAATGATCTAGAAATGATTGATAATTTAAAATACAAACATTCACATTCACATTCTTGAACAAAACTACAGAGTGAGCCCTAAGGAAATTTGTCAAAATGTTTGGTTGAAAAATATGTGTCCCCGATCATGACCATATAATATGTTAATGAAACCAACAAAGCTATCACATATAATATAAATTTACTCCACCATTTGATGAAAATAATTATGTATTACACAGACCTGTGCTTAAAGCATAGGTGACAATACAGAAAAGCACCAGCGCTCGTGCTATGGCCATCTTCTAATCTTCAGCTTTTTTCTGTGTACTATTTCACTTAACCAGCCATGATATATTAGCATGTATATATATGTGATGGCTATTGTGGAGGGAGAATGGTGTATATCTAGGAAATTAATTCCCATTTAATTTAGAGATGATTTTGTTGAAGGTTAATTAGCACTTTTGAACTAGGGATATGCTAAGGATTATTAATATTTCCTTTTCAGATCAGGCGTGATCAACAGTGAATTTGTTGAAGACTCCTTAATTTTTATTTTTCTTTCAAAGTTAGGTTTTTTTTTTTAAATAAATAAAGAAGGGTTCGAAATAATTACAATAATTTAAGAGAGAAAAGTAAAGTGTTCGAACTTAGGATGAATGTATGAAAACCCAACACTCTATCCAATATTTTTTTTCAAAGTTGTGACTTTAATAATTTTGTAAAAAATATATATAAATCATCATTGCACTTTTGGGGTGTAAAGGATAGAAAGCTTATTTTTAGCAAGAATCCATGTACTCTCAGCAAGTCTCATTACCTTATCGAGAAAAATCGTCCATTCGATTGCATTGAACTCTAAATCAATTCTTTTTCCAATTCTTAGTGTTTTTTTTTTTCTACAAAAGGAGGACAACTGATGACAAACTACGATTATGCACCCCTTTCGAGTCTGAAAAGGCTATGGAGAATTTCACTCTACTTGTGGCCATAGTCAAGCAAACTCACTAGTCAAAACATTGAACCCGGGACTTCCTACATTTTTTTGTTTATTGGGGAGCCACATTGTAATTGTTAATGTTTCAATTGGAACATACATGTTGCATGCTAAATACCAAATATATGCTATGTAATTACCTTTGCTTTTTATTGTTTTATTCAAGTTAATTTTCTTTTGGTATAACAGTTGTTGACCATATCTTTAAAATTAACTTTTCAAATTAAGTTTTTATACTACAAATTCAATGAATTTTTCTAACTATGTTTTTATTCCAAATTTATTTCAATTGACCGTTTGGACATGTCATTTAATTGTTTCTATGAATAACCTGTTGTTTTCTAATTGGTGAAAACAAAAATCCTTCAGTTACATAACATAGGTTAACAATTATATTAAATGCACAACGGTACAATCTTTTTTATTTAATTTGTTTCAACTTTGAAAATAAAATATCGATCTTGATTGAAGGATGTACATAATTATGTAATTTACATTTTCGTTTTATTTATTTTACATCTAAATGAGGTGGACTTCGTAAGTTGAAAAGAATGAGAGAAGAAAGCTACCACGTGAAGTGAGAGAGGAATCACATGAAACATCTCCACGTTTGAGTAAAAATAATATTTACATTTCCCAAAATTATAAATGATATATAAATATAATTTTCACAATTAAAACAAATGCAGAAGCAATAGAACAATGACGTCTATTATTGGCAATTCGAAAAAATCATTATGCACTTCAAACACGTAAAAATTAACTTAACAAAGCGTCAATAACATCTCTTTTAAACAATATTATTTAAATAAACGTTTGTATAATAAAATGAAAGAAAGAGTTTTTATTATCATAATTTGGATTACACATGATCTGTACGAACCATTACCCATATTCAAATAATTAATTATTTGTTCGATCAAATAATTAATAATTGAATGCGACAAAATAAAGCATTGTGCTTTCAATAAGTGACCCTTCTTGTAGCTAGATTTTGAGGAATAGTCTTCCAGGAAGCTTGATTTCAAAGGCATTATTCAATTTACCCTGCAAATAAATTACATCCATGTATTGTTAGCATGCTAATTTCTAGTAAAATTCAGTAACAAAAACGGGCATGTGTATAAATTAACACAAGGCTTACTCGGAGCAGTTAGTAGAGGGGTAAACTGTGTAGGGGCAAGGAGAACCACATCGATCCCCAAGCGTGTTAACTCGGTCATAATCTAACCCTGGAATCATTGCAGCCCCTTGTTGAATGCAGCTGCACGCAGTTCTTCGATCCTCCGCGGTGTTTTGTATATCATGCAGGCCTTTTATGCCGGCACAACAATCTGGCGGCACGTCTCCTCCAAACACTCCAAAGGGGATGCATGGAGTGAGTAATGTGACGACCTGACCACAAGTTACCGTTGCATTAACGGTGTAAGGAGCAGTCACAAGCATCGATAATAGCACCACCGTGAATGCCGCCCTAGACACCGCAGTCTTTGCCATAGTGGCTAGATTTGCAGTTAATACATTTTCTCCTTTAGGTTGTTTGGGCAGGAAACACACATGTTAATTGCCCTACTGGAGAGCCTTGCAATCACGTGTGTGACAAAACGTTGTCTGATTATCTGTTAGCATTGTTGTGCCTTGACCCGTTCGTTAGTGCGGAACCGAGATTCAGATTACAACCTCACCAAAATCACACACAGTTGAACAAAATATAATACAAGAAATAAAGACACAGAGAAATTTACGAGGTTCGGCAAAAAACTGCCTACATCCCCGGAGAGATATTGCTCTTCACTATGAGAATAACAGTACAAGTATACATGAGTTAAATCGACATAACCCAATCCCATATCCCTTGTACACCCACTCACAGAATTTTCCCAAGAGCCTCACTCTACCCCAAGAGTTCTTTCACTAGAATACTTTTCACTCTAGCTCTCTTGATTTTCTCTCAACCCATGTTCAACCTTTTCCATGGGAGAGCCGAATGCTCTTCCCCTTGGATGCTCTCTTTCACACTTCACAAAGGCATAACCAAATGCCTTAATATAAACAAAAGGTCCCGCCTTCTCTCTCTCCTCTTCTCTCTTTCGGCTCATCACACAAGGTCAATTCTTTGCCTTTGTAAAAGCCACAAATCAAGGGCTAGACATCATAATGATGTCCCCCTTTTTCTTTGTCTCTTTCTTTAGCCGAAAGTAGCTAGCACTCCACATGGTTAAGATGAAATTGTTGCCAACTCATAATATGAGCCAATCACAACAAGCATTGGTCATAAGGGGCTGCAGGAAAATTCAAATTTTCGTGCACCGAATGACCCACGGCCGGAAAATGAGTGCAGAAAAATACAAAGGGTACTGATCGAGTGAGATCATGTCGACAAAAGGGTTCCGGGAGGAACTTGAGTAGGGAAAATGGCCGAGACTGTGTTTTAGAAATGCATGCCAAGGGACAAAGAGAGATGGGACACTTTCCACAAAAATGAAGCTTCCGTATCTCTTCCTCTACTCGGCAATATCCCGGTGTCACCAACGCAAGGTTCGAATTACAGCACGGTACTGTCAGGCTGATAAAACAGTCGAGGCAGTGTCAGCTTTCGGAACTACCTCTACTGTTTTTGTTGTATCTGAAATTACTTGATTTCCTTGTTCTTTCCTTCTGACTTTTCTGATGGAAGAAGAAGAGTGGGTATGTCCTGGCAAGAAAATTCAAAAAAATGATAGCCCGATTTCGATTTCATCGAGTTCTAAATTCTAATTCATCATATGCATTTTTCTTTCTTTGGCTTTGGCAATTATTTCTCAGAGTTTTTCTATTTAAACACCATCTCATATCTACGACTCCTTGATATAAATCGTACATATTGGAACAAAAATAAAGTTTTAAAGTGTTAAGTGGCGAAATTTGAACTCCCGAAGTAAAGTGAGATGGAAATTGATTTAATGGGACACAAAACCGAGCACAATGAACTTCTAGGATTAATATAGCCGACCCCGCTTAGTGGAGCAAGACTTTGTTTTTATTGGTATATTTACACCAAGGAGCAGATGATTTAGGTCAAGCCACATAATGTTTCAATATCAAACACGTCATAGGAGTCAAACCTAAAATCTCTCATTTACAAGTGAAAAAAAAATACCACTAGACTATCGTACATTAGTACTAGTTGATAAAAGGACACTACAAAAAACATCTTTCATCCACATCCTGTAGTTGTACAAATATGTAAAAAGTTAATGTACACGTCCGATAAGGTACCAGATGACCAAAATACAACCGAGCAGACTATTCACAGGTGCCGCTACCCTTCCATGTTTCTCCACTTGTCCTTTAGATCAACCTGGAAGGACATGGTAACCCCAAAAGTCTTAGACACAATATTGACTGATGAAGTAGAGACATTTCAGATGAATAGAAAAACTTGTTTACGGAATGTACTTATGAATAGGTGAAAGTCATTGAATATATTACGAAACATGGGTACCTCAGTTCTCTCTTCGAATATATCGCGGTAGCTATTCAAGATAAGTTTCCAGTTCCCTTTTCCATACCTTCAGTGAAAACGACCAAAAAAATGAGACTCAGATGCATACATAATGTTCAAACTAATATCAGATCCTACTTATCCAGTCAAGTTGTAATGACAGGTATTCTGTCAAGACTCAAGACCAGGACCAACCGAATGACCATCTAAATCATGAAATTTAGAGGGGGGAAACAGGGAAACAAAAAAGAGGCCAGAGAGAAGAATGCAACTTACTTCTGTACACCAGTCCTTAAGGTTTCTTCTTCCAATAAGCTCCATCTCTTAACTTTTCTTCTCTTAGTCAATCTGATATTCCCGTACTTCTTCAATGGAGAAACAGCAGTCCTCTTTGGGCTCGGAAGGTGAAGCCTGCCTGCATCTTTCTTTGTTCCTTCTTGTGATGTATCTATTGAGTCCTCCCACTGAAAAAAACAATTTTCAACATGGAGTACAAATTTATGCAACCAGAACCACAAAATTGCAGGAGGGAATAAACCATAATACAAACTGAATAAAATAACTAACAGCAGAGAAACTCATGGATTCAGTAAAACGTTTACGAGGAATTAGTTATGTTCCCCTTGCCAAAGATAAAAGCAAATCAGGTCTCACACTCGAATAAAATGCAAAAAAAAAACAGCGTGAACATAAATACCTCAAAAGTACGGGCAGTACTATTACGTTCCATCAAGCTAGGACGAGCAACATTATTCTGATTATTGAGAGAAGCATTTCTAAGATTGGCAGCATCAGTTTGAACAGACTCAGTGCCCCCCTGGTCAACAGGCGGATTTGGTACATCATTTTCTATTCCACTAGATTGAGGATCATTCTGATGTCTGGATGGCAGATTTCCGACATTATCATTATTAGATTGAACAGGCCCAGCACCCTTCTCAATAGATGGATTATCTGCACCTATATCTTTTCCATTGACATGATTTGCAGATCTCACTGCCAAACCAGATCTTACGGTCTCAGACACTCTTAATGCATCTGGAAGTGGATCAATCACTACTTCTTGGAGCTCCGAAATACTGGTTTTAAGTGCTTCTTGTGCTTTGTTAACTTCAGGGGAAGAAGGGGAACCAAATTTTCTATTTGGTACCTCTGTGCTTGAATCTTCAGCATCCCCAATCCTAATTGGTCCTCTAGTGCGTCTATGAGCAAGGTGCTTGTGTCTAGGCACAGCACTCTGATTTTCTACAAGAAATTAAAAAAAAAAAAAAACAGAAATATAATAATTCGAAACTGAAGTCTGCAATAACTATATTATGCACGAGTTGGCAAGTTGTATTTTGGCAACGCTAAACAACCCAGAACAAGATCATGCACTTAAAAGAACAACAGATGACAGATAATACAATACAAAGCACTCTCTCACCATCCACGCACATAAGTTACTGTCACTAAGATTACCTTAATTTCTGCTAATGAAAAAAAAGTACCTTTATCTTTCGTGGTATGGTCAATACTGAGATCCAGTTCCCCATTCGCACAAGGCGAGCTCCCTGCCCGAACTTCTTTCAATGGGACTGCAACTGATATAGGACCTAATTCAGACTCATCAACTAAATTTGTCTCATTCAATGGTTGCTCTTCCAATGCAGACTGACTGCCCACATTAGATCCATTAGTAGTTTGTGCCTGCCTTTGTGACCGAACACCCTCATTAGTCCCATTAACAGTTTGTGATTCTGGCTCGGACCTATCAATCAGACTAGCTCCACTCATCATTTGTGCTTCCAATTCAGGGTCACCAGTCACATTAGCCTCCTTCCTAGTTTGTTCCTCCAATTGATCCCCGTCACCCACTTTAGTCCCATTAACCATTTGCTCCTCCAATTCAGATCCATCACCCGCATCAGTCCCATTCTCCATTTGCACCTCCATATCAGACCGACCACCCACAGTAGTCTCATTCTCCGTTTCAGCCTCTAAATCCAACCCACGCACCCCCACGTTTGCCTGGTTCGCCATTTGAGCATCCAATTCAGACCCACCATCACCACCCACGTTAGCCCTATTCGCCATTTGATTCTCCAATTCAGACACACCTGCCCCCACACTATCCCCATTCGCCATTTGTACATCCAATTCAGGGCCGTCACCCGCATAAGCCCCCTTCTTCTTTTGCCCCTCCACTTCAGACCCACAACCAACATTAGCCTCATTGGCCACTGTAATCTGATCAGCTTCCAAGTCAGCAACTTCCTTGGGCACATTCAATCTAATAGCCCAAGTAATAAACGGAGGTCCCAACAACGCCAAAGCTGCTTTCACATAAACTGCAAGCAATCTCAGCGCATCATTCCTCGTGTTCATCCTCGACAGCTTCTTCGACACTCTCAAATCCCAGACCCCTGCCTCGACCTCATCCATTCGATGCCTCAACTCCGCCGATACCAGCTGGCTCCTCCCAGACCTTTCCAAAACCCCAACCCTCCCTCTCCAAATGCGATCCACGGCCTCCAAGTACTTCCCACTAGGCTTTCCCATAAAACCCACCAAGAACTTGACCGTACACTCAGTGGCCACGGCGCAGTAGGCGGCTTTCATGGATTCCGTGGTGGAAATGCCTTCTCTGATATCCAAATCCTCAATCGTTTCAAGCGTTTCGAGGATCGATTCGGAGACCGAAGCTTCGTATACCTCGCACTCGATGGTTCGGAGGAGCACCGTCTTCTTCAAGCGATAGTCTTGGTCGGAGAAGGGTGCGACTGCGAGGACCCTCTTGGCAATGCAATCCTTCTCGCGGTCTCGGAGAAGGAGCTCGATGACCCATCGCGAAACGTCGACGTCTGAGTCCATTGAACAAGGCAATCGTAACCCTAATTCTGCGAGAAGGGAAGAAAAATGAATGTCAGAGACTGAAAAGTGAAGGTCTTGAAGCACGCTGCTTTTGCTTATTTGGGAAGTTAGGGTTTTTTCGATGCAATAATTGGGAGCGACAGAACAACGTTAGGGATTGGAATTTTTGAAAGGGGTGAGAGTTGATCATCGAAACGACGAACGTGAACGTCCTAAACCTTTGAATTTGGGGCTATTTGTGATGATGCTAGACGAATTTTACTGTCTATAATCTGCTTGGTTTTTTTGTATCATGTGTGGGCCAAGACACTGTAAATTAGGCCTCGGATTTGGGCTCAAAATTTGGACCTTTAACTTAACTTGGGCTTCATTCATGGTCTTTCTTTTTTCTTTTCTTCTTTCAATTATCTTAAGGAAATTGGTATTGGCATTCCAAAAATCTTATTCTACACTCCACACTTTCTATATTTGGAAAGAAAAATACACTTGTGAAGAGTGTAGAATGAGATTTTTGGAGTACCAATAACACTTCCCTTATCTTAATATGCAAATTATTTTTAGCACTACAAAATAGTAAGGTTGGGTTGGAAAAATCGAAAATCGAAAAAAAATCGAACCAAATACCGAACTGAAACCAAAAAAATCCGAACCGAACTGAAAGTTATTGGTTCGGTTTCGGTGATTCAAAAACCAAACCAAACATAACCGAATTAAATATAATTAAGTTTATTTATTTATTTTATATTTGAGTGTTTATATTCCAGGCCAAATTTAAGTTTAGACCCAAGTTTTAAGCTTTTGTTTTAGACCAACCATTAACACATAATCCAAGTCCTTTTTTTTTCTCCCTACCAAACCCTCTTCTTTCTTCCATTTTTTTCTCCCCATCTGACCCTTTGCTTTCTTCCTTGTTTTTTCTCCCCACCCGACCTCCCTACATCTTCTTTCTCTTTCTCTTTTTTTCTTTCTTTACTTTCTATGAAATGGAAAAACTGTAAGCAAAGTTGTAGAGCATAGGCCAATTTTCAAATTAAAAAAAAAATTAGGTTTTATAAAAAAAGGAACCGAACTGAAATTGAACCGAAATTTAACCGAACCAAATAAAATTGAACCGAACCGAAATTTCGGTTTTGGCAAAAAAAGGAACATATTGAAACCTAACCCACCCCTTCAAAATAGTTATGCTAGGGTTTTGTTTATAAAAAAGAAAAAGAAAAAAACAGCTTGTGGTTGCGCTACATAATTATTTTTTTTTTTTCTCAGAGTTGAAAAGAGTTACAGAAACATCGAATGACAATAAAATATCCTATTATCATGAAATCTAATTTTCAATCATGACCATACATTCGATTTCACGTACGAAATAGTTTTAATCAATAATGTAAGAATATCTCCACCAATCATGATAATAAGATGGTCATTTGTCTCCTTACTTGAACTAATAATAGTGATTTGAAAATTTCGTACGCACAAATAACCGATATCATTAGCCACTTAAATAAATAATTAGTATCTCAATGCAAAGTGACCACATGCTGACTTATCCAACTTACCAAAATTGCAATTGAAACCCTAGGGAATGTGTGACGGAATAACATAAAGTACCTTGAAGCACCCACATGAAAGGAATAAATTCCACCCCCGTCCCGAGTTGAGATCGTGCTCTTCCTCCTCCAAGCTGCTCCAAGACCCCGACTGAATCTCAAGACCCATAGCAGTGGAGAGAACTCGGAGAGCTTCCTTCAGCCGACTCCGTACTCTCTCCCTCTCTCTCCGACAATGGCTCGCTGCACTTTCAAATCGGACGATATCATAATAAAGTCCCCGAATGACAGACGATTATACAGGTTAATCGAGCTCGAGAACGGCCTCTCTGCATTGCTCGTTCACGATCCTGAGATTTACCCAGAAGGGCCGCCGGAGAACTCCAAGTACGTCGAGCACAGCGAAGCTGAAGAGGAAGAAGAAGATGATGATATGGACGACGGGGATGGAGAGGAAGGGGAAGACAGTGAAGGAGAGGACGATGAAGAGGACGATGACGAGGAAGATGAAGAAGCGGAAGGCAGAGATGGTGAACTGAAGAAGGGGAAGGGAGGAGATTCTCAGACTAAGAAAGTTGGTATTTTGATTTACATTGAAATTCTGAAATTGCCCATCTCGCGTTCAAGTTTATTCGATTTAATTTGATTGAAAAGTGAAAACCCAGTTGGAGAAACTTGATGAAATCGGTTTTACAATGTTAACAAATTGATTTTAGGTTGAAAAACAATATGAATTTTTGGTTGAATGATTGATTCCAGATTATAGTAACTTCAAGTTTTGAACTTTTACTTGGTTACTGCTTCAAGATTCCACCATCATTGTTTTTTCTGATAATCTTTAGCTATCGACCATTGGTACCTTCGTACAAATTTCATTTAAAATAATGATGAAGCTTTGATAGTATAATTCCAAGTACTGAGAATGGCACTGGTCTTTATTCTACTCTAATGATTGGGATGATGTTTACTCAGCCCGGTTAGCAGAACTTGATTTATGTGAAGATGTTTGGTCGTATTTGCAGGCAGCAGCAGCGATGTGCGTTGGAATAGGAAGCTTCTCCGACCCTTTTGAAGCACAGGGGCTTGCGCATTTTCTAGGTTTGTGTTACACATGCTTACATGCTTCATAAAAGGATGTACTTTTGAATGTTGAGGCATGCATTACTGACATGTCGAATGTTTTGCAGAACACATGCTCTTCATGGGGAGTACAGAGTTTCCAGATGAAAATGAGGTCTGTTTGTACTTGGAGTATTCTTTTCAGTTTTTAGGTGCCAATTATCTTCGTTTTTTTTTTCGCAAGTCACTTCGAGATGCACATGATCCTTTGTGCTATGCACCATAAATGAGGTGTACTGACTGTGTATGGAAATAGTTACGCCGCATGAATTTTCCCTCAATACAGATTGCTAGATGTAATCTCACTATTTATATTTACTCGTCCTTAAGCAACATCATGAGCCTGCTTAGTTCTGTTTCTTATATAAAATTATAAAAAAAATAAAAAAAAAAAAAAAAAAAAAAAAGCATCACCAGCATGCTTGTTCTATGTATATGTGAGTGTGAGGACTTGTTTGTTCTTTTGCTGCCCACCTGCTCGCAGATGGGTCAGGCTGTATGGAACAACTAATTCAGCCTATGATTGTGTCATTTGTGAAAGGTTGCTCCTTTGTGACCGAAAGGTCACAGGTTCAAGTCGTGGAAACAGCCTCCTTGCGTAGTAAGGGTAAGCGGTTGCGTAACGTTCCCTGGCCCCCGACTCTCGCAAAGCGGGGAAGTCTTGTTGGCTTGGGGTCGCCCTTTGACTTAAACCTTATAGGAATCGATGCCATTTCAGATTTATTATAGAAATTGTTTATGGTAGTTTTTATCTTCTTTTCTGCTTATTGTTTAATTGTAAAACAGATATTTAAAAGTAATCTGTTCTACTTGCTACAACATTTATTAAAATTTCACTCAAGTTAAATAGGAGAAGTCTATATGCCTTTGTTTGTGGCCACTCGTTTTGACTCTTCTCTTTGCTAGTATGATAGTTACTTGTCCAAGCATGGAGGTTCATCAAATGCATACACAGAAGCAGAGCATACCTGCTACCATTTTGAAGTGAAGCCGGAGTTTCTTAAGGGTGCCTTGAGAAGGTAAACTCTGAGCTCTTCATGCTTTGAATATTATATATGCATGCTAGTGATGTTACTTACGGGGTGCAGTGCACAACCATATAAAAAATGTTGGAATGGAACTATGGGGGTGAGGTTTTCAGATTCATAAGGTCCAGCAATATGTTCCTTTTGGTTCCTCAATATCTGGCTCGCCATAGTTGTTTCACTGGATAAAAAATATTTATAAATAGTTTTTAAATTAATATGCCCAGTATAGCGTTCCGTGTTCGATATGTTCCAATTGCAATACATTTAGTTAATAGGATGTACTTGGCCCTTAGTATAGAATACTCTAGTTATATTTTTCTCTTTCAAAATTTCTGTTTTAGAAACCTGGTTTGTATTCATTATGGCTCTTTATTTTGTCAGATTTTCCCAGTTCTTTGTTTCACCTCTAGTGAAAATTGAAGCGATGGAGCGAGAGGTACAAGCTATAGATTCAGGTGCGTGCATGTCTTACCTACGGTTCTTGATTTCCACGTTTCTTAAAAATTATCCAAGCTTTTTGCTTACAGTATTGCTCAGTGCAAATTTTCTAATGCTGAATGGTATTTCTTTGTTGTTAATCAAAATGGAATGCAGAATTTAACCAGGTTCTGCAGAATGATTCTTGCCGCCTTGAACAAATTCAGTGTCATACATCCGCACCTGGTCACCCATTTAATAGGTTCTCTTGGGGTAAAACTTTAATCCATTGTGCAATCTTACTCTTCTCTCTCTCTCTCTCTCTCTCTCTCTCTCTCTCTCTCTCTCTCTCTCTCTCTTACAATTTTTTTATGTTTGCTTGAAAGGAAATAAGAAGAGCTTGGTTGATGCTATGGAAAAAGGGATCAACTTGCGAGAACAAATACTAAAATTGTACAAGGATTATTACCATGGTGGACTAATGAAGCTAGTTGTCATTGGTGGAGGTGAATATACTCCTTTCCTTTCCTTTTTTCTTCTGCTCTTTGTTCTTTTTTCTTCTACTGTTGTTTTTTGGGGAATGAATGTTAGTTAAAACCTATCAATTTTGTATCATGCACAACACAAGGCATGCTTGAATGGAAATAATGAAACATTTTCAATTTGACTTGGTGGATTTCAATCACATTACTTATCTACTTAGGGTTTCTGTTCTGTAGATGATTGTTCTTTGAACTGTTAGAGTTTGATACTGGTGTTCACTATTAGTCTATTACACATTGGAATTTCGTCATTCATAGTGCTTTATTGGTGATACAGCTGTATTGGCAAAAATTTATCTATTAGCGGTGAAGATGCAACTATTGTTGGTATCAGTCTTTAAATGGTGTGGTTGTGCCATAAAGTTCATTTTCTAGGATCTCAATCCTGCATTTACTAGAATGATGTTTAGCTGGTAGTTTGATTTCTGTATCAAATAAAAAACTATTCCTGTGATCCTGTCCAATCATTTATGTGTACAATTAACCAACCAAATAGAATATTTTTATTCTGCTTATATATCAGATATATTTCATGCTAATTATAATAGTTCTGATTGCTGCAGAATCTCTTGATGTACTTGAGGATTGGGTTGTGGAATTGTATGGTAATGTCAAGAAAGGCCCCCAAGTAAAACTGGAGTTCAAGGCAGAAGGTCCTATCTGGAAAGTTGGCAAACTATACAGGCTAGAGGCTGTTAGAGATGTTAACATACTCAACCTTATGTGGACATTTCCATGTCTTCATCAAGACTATTTGAAGAAACCAGAAGATTATTTAGCTCATCTACTTGGGCATGGTAATCTGATTCATTATTACTTAATTTGATGTTGATTATTATTCCTCTGCAGAGAACAAAAATTTCTTTAGCAGGAAAAAAAAATGTTAAAGTTTAGAATTGTTAGTTTTCAATTTTTTTAGTACAAGCAGCAGTTACAACTTCCTAGAGTAGACGTCACTTGAAACTTTGATAGTAAGATATAGTTTTATTTTATTTGAGCGGAGCTTAAATCCTTCAGTTCCTTCTGTCACTTTGCGTCTCACTTATAATTTTTCACCTTGGAAAGGTATCTGTCAGAGTCATTGCTTTTCTGCATTAGATTTTGTTGCTTTTGCATTTCATATACATTGCATGTTATTTATTATATCTCACAATGGGTTTAGTCTGTTTGGCCACCTATGCCGTGATTATGACCTTAAATTCTGAGAACTAAATTATGGGGTTTTCAGAGGGCCGGGGAAGTTTGCATTTTTACCTCAAAACCAGAGGGTGGGCAACATCTTTGTCTGCTGGTGTTGGGGACGAGGGGATGCACCGATCTTCTGTGGCTTATGTCTTCCGCATGTCCATACACCTCACTGACTCTGGATTGGAAAAGGTAGCATCTCAAGTTTATCCTTGTAGAGAATCTTTTGGTAGAAGATAAATTTTCACAGATTCATAGTTTAATATGTTCTACATGCGCAGTTACTGTAAGCATCAGTAACTGTGGAGCAAAGTTTGCTTTTTTCTTTATTACTTCTCATTTGCTATATGTGATGCTTATCTTGCAGATTTTCGAAATAATTTGCTATGTCTACCAGTACATTAAGTTACTGCGTCAAGTGTCTCCACAAGAATGGATATTTAGGGAACTTCAAGATATTGGGAATATGGATTTTAGATTCGCAGAGGAGCAGCCCCAAGATGATTATGCTGCAGAACTTGCAGGTTTTCTTTTGTTAGCAAAATTGTACATCTTTCCTTGGTCATGTTTTACCTAACTGAAAGTATCCCTACTCCATAAAAGATTCTTTATGATATCTATATTCTGTGTTTTTCTTAGCCAAAAGGATATCCCCAAATTCATGACCTGTTTAATATTGTAAAATCTTATTGTTGCAGAAAATTTACTAATGTATCCAGCAGAGAACGTTATTTATGGGGACTATGTGTACAAGATTTGGGACGCGGAACTGATAAAATATGTTCTTGGTTTCTTCACGCCAGAAAACATGAGGGTTGATGTGGTATCAAAGTCCTCAATTAAGTCGGAAGGTAAATCGCATATGCCCTTTTATGTAAAAAAAAAGAAAGTAGAAGAAAAACCTAGAAAAAAAGTGTTGTTTCCACCTTGCAGTATTTATGAGTACGAACATAACAATAATTTTTATTTGTCCCATTCTATATGTGTTATAATATTGATGTAAGCTCTATTTTCTCGAACTGTTTCAGATTTCCAGTGCGAGCCTTGGTTTGGGTCACATTATACTGAGGAAGATATATCTCCATCCTTGATGGATTTGTGGAAGAATCCCCAAGAAATTGATGACTCATTGTATCTACCTTCAAAGAATGAGTTCATTCCTAGTGATTTTTCGATCCGCTCTGATAACTTATGCCTTGATCCTGCAAATATATCTTATCCAAGATGTATAATTGATGAACCATTGATGAAGTTCTGGTACAAGCTCGATGATTCATTTAAATTTCCACGGGCAAATACATACTTCCGCATCAATCTGAAGGGTGGATATGCTAATCTGAAGAGTTGTGTTTTGACTGAACTATATATTCTCCTTCTTAAGGATGCGCTGAATGAGATTGTTTATCAGGTTCATGTCTTGTCCTTTATAACTAATTATTTTGTGCTTCAATTTAGATAGCTGATAACTCTTATGTACTTGAATACATTTTAGGGAACACTTGTTCCATTAAGTTTATTTAGAATATCTCTGCAGTCTCTGTCCAAGTTTGTTCTGTAGAGGGACTTGGATGTTATAGTGGCTTACGATACAGACTAGAAAACCGGTATAATTATTGTCCAAACAAAATATATTCAGTTAACTTTTCATTATGTAAATCAGAAACTACAAATGGTAATTCTTATCCATAATGCCCTCATTTTAATATTCTCAATGTATAGTAATTCGGTTGTAAAAATATTAACTTATGCTGCCAGTGTAGTTATTTAGTTGATGCTGTATTTCACGAATATAGGTCCTTTTTATCCTCAGTGACATGCCCGACTTATTTTTTTCATTTAAAACATGCATCTAAAATCTGTACTGAGCACCTTTTTCCTCTGTGTGCAGGCCACTGTTGCCAAGCTGGAAACTTCTGTATCTATGTTCAGTGACAAACTGGAGCTGAAGGTCTATGGTTTTAATGATAAACTTCCAGCTCTCTTGTCAAAAGTTTTGGAAACAGCCAAAAGTTTCATGCCGACTGATGATCGTTTTAAGGTATGTGTGTTGCCTTTCGTTTCCATCGCTCCACTCTATGTCTGGTTTTAGTTTAATTTTGCATGCCCTGTTGTTTCTTTTGGCTTGTCCATTGCTAATTCACACTTTAACAGGATGTTAAAGAAGATATGAAGCGAACGTTAAAGAACACCAATATGAAGCCTCTGAGTCACTCATCATACTTAAGGCTGCAAGTTCTGTGTCAAACTTTTTATGATGCAGATGAGAAGTTGCATGTTTTGAATGCATTGTCTATTTCTGATTTGAAGTCATTCATTCCCGAGCTCTGTTCCCAGGTACAATACGCACAAATATGTATATTTGTTATAGGTTACTGCTGTCAGTTCATGAAACTCAAGTTCTCAACATCATCCTCCAGCCAGGTCTATTTTCATGAGAAATTCATGCGGTTCAGGCTTCTTGGCCTCTTATTCTTCACTGTAATATGTAACTTGATAAGTGGAGAGTGGTATGTTCTGGTGAGAGAATTGGAGAGTGGCTGCCAAATGTGAACCCAATAGTTAATTTTGACTGTTTTTAAAATAAAATTTTTTTTAACATTTGCTTTTAGATTTATTTAATTTTTTATCAAGTCTCTTAGAATTAGTTTAATTCAGGCATTTGCTTTCATCTTACCCTCTCCTCAATATGTGCAGCTATACATTGAGGGCCTTTGCCATGGAAATTTGTTAGAAGAAGAAGCAATTACCCTGTCAAATATATTTAAATTGACTTTTACCGTACCACCACTGCCTATCGAATTGAGGCATAAAGAGCATGTTATTTGTCTTCCTCCTGGTGCTAACCTGATTAGAGATTCCAATGTGAAGAATAAGTCGGAAACGAACTCTGTGATTGAGGTAACTCAAAATGGATACATTTTCGAGTGGTTTCCCTATATGAAGATGTACTTTCCTTGTCTTGTGTTGATATTCTTCTCTTGGTTGTGGTTTCATATTGCAGCTGTATTTTCAAATTGAGCAAGAAGCAGGGATTGAGTCAATCAGATTGAAATCCTTGATAGATCTTTTCGATGAAATTGTGGAGGAACCAGTTTTCAATCAACTAAGGTGATTTTATTTGAGGCTGGTGCTTTTACTTACATACTGGCTAGCAAAAGAATCTGGGATCTGATAATAATTTTTTCTAATATATTTGAATCTATATTCATATAATTGTTAGCTATTTCTGGGAACAGGACGAAGGAGCAGCTTGGATATGTTGTCCAGTGTAGCCCACGGGTAACATACCGTGTACTTGGCTTTTGTTTCTGTGTTCAATCGTCTGAGTACGACCCAATCTACTTACAAGGGAGAGTTGATAACTTTATAGAAGGTCTGCAAGAATTGTTGGTAAGCGGTCAAGTTTCCCTCTTATTTCAATGCTCTGCTCGTTTAAGCATCTCATAAGCTTTATAACTATCGTGCTATGCTAAGCTGACGTGCTTATGCGATTTTGCAATTTGAGGTTCCCTATTGTTAAATATATAAGGAAATTCTTGTTTGTGGAAAACTTTGCTTGGATCTGACCTCGTGTTATTTCTACTTCGATGAGTTGAGTTAAATGATTATTGTTTCTGCATTGCAATTTCAGTTACTGACAATACGTTGACATTTGCAGGACGGGCTTGATGATGAATCATTTGAGAATTATAAAAATGGACTACTTGCTAAGCTATTGGAGAAAGACCCGTCCCTCACATATGAAACCAATAGATTTTGGAATCAGATTATCGATAAAAGGTGCTGTTGTCCTCTTTGGTTTGTCCAGATTGTAATTTCCAAAGATTGGATTCAAACATCATTCTGTTAAACAGATTTGTGCCTTTAAACTTTCTAATTGTTGTGATTCGATGCTCATTCTAACTCAATACATGTTGATCACAGGTATATGTTCGACCTGTCAAAACGAGAAGCACAAGAACTCAGCAGTATTCACAAGAAGGACGTTATCAACTGGTACAAAATGTATTTGCAACAATCATCTCCCAAGTGTCGTAGACTAGCGATCCGTGTTTGGGGTTGCAACACTAACCCGAAAGAGGCGGGAGCACAACCGAAATCTATCCAAGCCATCGAAGACCCTGCAACATTTAAGAAGTCATCTAAGTTCTATCCTAGCCTTTCTTGAAAATATGAACCAGCTTTGATTTCTTGATTAAATTGATCCATTAGAAACACTGAAGGCCTCAGTTTTGACTAGTTGTAGGTGGATTGTATGATCACCTGGAAGAGCAAAGTTAAAATTACAAACATTTACCGGAAAATTGGGATTATAGATGTAAAATTACATTCATTTGAATAGAGTGAAATTTGTGATGCCAATCATTTCTTGCTCTGATTCTTCGATCCTTGACCACGAAGCATTCCTACAAGTCCAGGTTCGACAGAAAAAGCCATTGCGCGGATTTGTGTTTGGGGTTTGCGGCACTGACCCGAAAGAGGTTGAAGCGTATTACAGTGCGTGATTGGCTTGAAATATCGTTAATGTGACAATTCCAGATGCAAGGAAGTTTCTCGGCTTCTAAACATGTAACCAACATAAGAGGTCCAAATCATAAATAAGATGACGCTACATAAATCTCTGAGGATTTGTATTGGGTTCAAATTTTCAAATTTTGGTTTGAAATGCACATGGTAGGGTTTTGGGTTATTTGATTGAGATGCATCTAGGAGCTAGTTAATTTGTAGGGTCCTTGCTGAGCTCTGATTAAGACCATTTTCTTAATTTTCCCAATCAAAATCTGATGTGAAGGTCTATTCTCTTTCCAAGAAACTCAATACAAGTCCTTGTCAAGGGCACTTTCAGAGACCCCTAACTAACTGTAATATATAGATAATTTAATCCCTATGCTCCCTTGTCGATATTTCACAAATCATGTTCGACCCGAAATTTGATCAAGAATTATGATTGAAAATGACAAAAAATTAAGAATTAAAAAAGGAAAAAAAAGAGTTTTGTGGCTCAAACCTTTTCAAATTCCTGCTGTTTTGCTAGATTCGTTATATGGTGTTACGAGGCTAATGAAAACCCATGACATTTGTTGTGTTGGAGTAGAAGATCGTTAGAATAAGATCAAAATACATTACATTCATGTAATTAAATTACATGTTTTTTCGGACGACATTAATGATTGATAAAGCGTAAATAAAAAGTGACACTTAAAAATATTCTACTATCAAAATATGAAGCATGCGATCTTGTTAAAGGAATGTTCTGTTTATTAGTATTATCAAGTGACAATAACAACCCGGCTCAAGTTTTTTCGATCTCATGTTTTAAAAGATCTCTTGATGCATACACTTTTTTTTTTTTTGAAACCAAGAACCATATCATAAATAGGCCTACAGAGAGGCAAACATAATAACAATACCAAGCAGTGTCAAGGGATAAACCACAACGACCCCTCCACCAAGTAGAGGCGTCATCCCAAGCACCACCATAACCCCATTAATGAGGGCAAGGTAATCCGTCATTGTTCAATACATAGACCAACGAAGATGGGGGCCTAATGACCCAAACGATATCACTCATCTCCGAAAAACCAATCGATGCAATCTTGTGAGCCACGCCATTAGCAGACCGTGGCACCCAAGACCATCGGCAATCAATGAAATCCCCCCCCCCCCAACTGTTTAACCCGAGCCAGCACCGGGTATGCCTCCCAACTACCCATAGACAGCGAGCTAGAAAGACATTTAATCGCATCCAAGGAGTCTGATTCCAGAATTACATACCTTACACCCAACTCTGCACCAAGCATGCACCCGTGCAACAACGCAGAAGCCTCCGCTGCTGCAGCAGAAGGAGCAGTAATAGGATGCCGCGCAGCAGCCACGAACTTACTCTCCATGTCCCTCACAATCAATCCAACAAAACCCATCTTTGATGCCTTGGACCAGCTAGCATCCACATTAATCTTCACATAAGGGTAGGCCGGAGCACACCATCTCGTAACCTGCAAGTTCCTCCTGCCGTCGCCCCCTCCTCTATCCCCAGCCTTTGCCTTTGCACCACAAAACGAGCTCACCATCGCAGAGACAGCAGCCAGGACCTTTAACGGGTTAATGGGCACCCCTTTGAAAACAAAATCACAGCGAGCTTTCCATATGCACCAACAGGTAAAAACAATATAAGATTGTCTCCACATTATATCTCCAGAGTTGCATAAATTCGGAGAGAAAACCCCCTGAATCCAGTCCGACCAAGAAGGGAGAGAAAGACGATCCATTTTATAACCCAATGCCCCTCCAAACCAAATTGGCTCAACCTAAGAGCAGGAAAGGAAGATGTGCTCAATGGTTTCATCATGGCAGCAGCAAATAGGACAAGTAGAGGTTTGAGAGGACCTTCGTCGGAACAGTGCATCCCGAGTAGGAAGACAATTGTGAACAGTAAGCCACAAGAAATGCCGCAACTTGGGGGGCACCTCCAGCTTCCAAATCCCCTTCCAAAACGCTTTGGGAACCCCACGAACAGAAGGCCGACGCAAATCCCTTCTCGCCAGCGATCTTCCCTGCAGCCATCTGTATCCCGACTTGACCAAATAAGAACCGTTTTTACTCATATCCCATATAAGCCTATCTTTACGACTTAAATCTCCAAGAGGCGTCTCCTTAATAGCCAGCATAGCCTCCCCCGATATGAAAGGCTGTAAAAAGCTAATGTTCCATCGCCCCGACTCCGGACAGATAAGTGCACTGACCCTTAAACTAGGAGTAACCGCAACCTGGCCTACCGGCACCGGGTGTCCAAGGGGCAAGGATGGAAGCCACCTATCCTGCCACACCCGCACCTCCTGGCCACCCAAAATCTGCTAATGGGAGCCCTCCCTAATCAAGTCCCTGCCACAGATGAGGCTGCTCCACGCCCAAGAGGCCCGCCCACCCTTCTTCGCATCCCAGATCGAGCTATGTGGAAAATACCGAGCCTTAATCACCTTTGCCCACAGCGAATCCGGTTCCGTGATTAAACGCCAGCACTGTTTAGCAAGCAGAGCATCATTAAATTCCTGAAAATTTCTGAAGCTTAAACCACCCATGTCTTTGGGCAAACCCAAAACCTCATTTGAAACCCAGTGAATCTTGTGGGCTCCCTCCTTACATCCCCACCAAAACCCAGCCACCAACACATCCAATTCCTTACAAACAGCGGCTGGGAATTTGAAAATGCACATTGGGTATGCCGGGATAGCTTGGATAACAGCCTTAATTAAAACCTCTTTACCGGCACGGGAAAGAGTATTTTGTTTCCACCCTTGTAGCTTTTCCATTACTCTTCCTTTCACATAAGCAAGACCATGCTTTTTCGACCGACCCCAAATGGCAGGGACCCCCAAATATGTTCCCGGATTGATTACTACCGTCATACCAAGGGCGTTCCCCATCTGATCAGCATTCTCCTTCGGAACGTTAGCCCCAAAATATACATTGGATTTCTCCAAATTTACCTTCTGCCCCGACGCCACACAAAAAATGTCCAGCAGATAGGAAAAGAAAGTGCACAACTAAAGACTTCAAGAATAAAGATCCTTTTACTCATTGGAAGACTACATTTGATGTACAAGGTGGCATACAGGTTGGGTTTAACTTTAACTAATTCGGTAGTTTGGTTTGAGGAACTCCTGATGTAATTTTAGATTTTCTCGTTGAAGATAGTAATCATTTATAATCTATAATGGTGGGAACGCTCTTCTTCTCTTCGTTCGGGTTGAAATCTCTAGCAAGGTTTTTATTGAGCCTGTTTGCACCATATCCTCAATGTTGCACGTATTCAATTTTTCTATTAATGAATATCGTATCTTTGCTAAATAAGAATAAAGATCCTAAGACAATCTATATAGATCCTATTTAAGACAATCCTTAACAAAACATACAGAATGATCTGCAGTAAAGATTGCAAGTCCTTCCTTCCGGATTGCTACAAAATTTAATTAAAACCCTAAAATCTCAACTCAAATATTCCCTTCACGCGTGGACAAGAATTACATTGAAGGCAAGGGAACAGTATGGGTTTTGACGTGGGGACACAACGGTGGTTTAAGATGCTTCGTCAAACTTCATTTCTTGCAGATTACAAAAAATACGTTATATATTGTCGTAACTGCTGGCATGGGATATACAATATTTTTAACTTTTAGGTTTATGAATATATCAAAGATTGAGGAAAAAGTTATGCATGCATGCATGATCGCTAAAGGCCGAAAACACAGAACTTTGCATGTGCTTCTAAGATTGCAGACCGACATGTATATGATATATCTCCAACTTTTCAGACTCACTTTATTTCTAATAACTAATTAAATAATAGCTTTATCTATGTTTTGTTGACATACAATAATTTGATCATGCAAATCCAAATGAGTTAACCGCAGTGAAAACCGAAAGCACCAACAAATGTACTATTAATACATTTACCATTGCTGACAACTTACAAATCATGATTTTTAGTTAAAGAAACAAACAATGCAGTTGCTTAAACGATCTCGGACCTCTTTAACCGTTACGTACCATTTGGTTTTCACAATTAGATGCTCACATCATATAAGATTTGTAAATTATGAGTTGTGGACATTGTATGTATGTTTCGCTCAACTTTATTGTTATAAGTGCGAGTCTCATATTTGATTCCACTTTCTTTTAAATAATGAAAATATAATAGTAATCCAAACCTGCCACATCTTCAATTGCTATGCTGGCACCTATATTGATATAACCTGCTGCTATTTTCGCTTTAAAAGGCCCTGGTCGGTAGATTGAGAGTAAATAATTGCAATTTCTAATGAGGATATAATGCAGAAAAAGATTTTGTTAATATTTTGTCATGCATAAGACAAACGTAAGACAATTAATCAGAATCATTTGTCCTGTTAATCATGGTTCATGAACACTTAACCTTAACTGTAGCAGTATTGTTTTTGTTCCGTCTCTTAATTAATTCTTTGATTAGGACCAAATTAAAATAAAACAATTCCTCAACTGACATCAAATAGAGTAATAGGCTGTGGTGACACCTGTAATTAGGGTTTTGTATGTTAGTGAATTGCTTTCACTACTTCCTACATAAACACATGCATACACGTGAGAAATTTTTTATTGTGATGGGATTACGGTGCTATATCACGCGTTTTTATGTAAGTAGTGAGAAATTTTACTTTTTAAGTTATTAACTTTTTAACACACATACCTTATCATTTGTATAGTGATACGTGATGTAACGTGTACCGGTCACAATAAAAAATCTCTCTATACACACGTGTATGACAATGATTTATATTCTTGGAGATCAAAAGTTGGAAACAAGATGACAAGACCTGAACCAAACCTCATGTAAAAAGTTTGGGAACCATCAAATGATGTCGTTCAATGAGTGACAAACTATTTTAATTGACAAACTATATACATGGGCAGATCTGTGGTATTATTTTTTCATACAATTTTTTACATATGTTTATGTAATATTTACTTTGTAATGTAATTATGAAAGAGTGATATTTGCAAAAACTATTTTCATTATCAATTTACATTAAATTCTTCTTGGCCACTTTCACCGAAATATCTCTACGTCCGACGGATATATACACGTTAGAACCTTTTTCGGCGTAGGTGTTGCAGTTCACAAGTTCAAAGAACGCATGCTTCTGGGCTATTTCGATGGATCGGATTCTGGAGCTTTTTGCATGATCACATTGTATATCCAAATATTTACAGAAGACAAATGCCCCATGACTCAAATTTGAGGGCAGTACGACATCGGTTTGGTCCTAAGCCTCTAATAACCTCAAGTTCCCAGCTACTTGCCTTAATTTGGCGGTCCAAAATTCAGGCATGAGGGCTCTCACCTATTCAATGTAAGTCGGCCATCCATGTGACCAAACGCCCAACGAAAAGGGGACATATAGTTCCTGTTGTCCCCCATGCCCACGTAACACCAGAGTTTTTTTTTTTTTTTTTTTTCAGAAAAAAAAAATCATTAATAATTTATACAATTCACACATCATACAAGCATACAAATGTAAATTAAATATATTAAATGGATATCAGAAAATGGATAGGAGCCTAGAAAGTTTATTGTCTTTACTTACACATATCATATATAATACACAATTATTTTTTGGGCCAAACGTTGGTTATATTTTCGATAAAGTGTTAATATTATTGTCCAAAGATATAAAATTCGTCATTTAACAAAGAGCAGATGTCCTGTATAAATACTTTTGTATAATACGCATACATCATGGTATAACAAGAATTTTATATATTATGACTGTAATTTGAAGACCATTTATTTAGATATAATCAATATCTATAATCATTTGACATAACGACACTCAATCTCCATTATATTAAACGATATCACATGACCACAAAAGAGAAACCATTCCAAGCCAAATTCAACTTGGAAGTAAGACTTTAATTTATTGCCTTTAATAAGTTAATGCTATGTTACTTGAACGAAGAGATATATGTGTGAGGGTGGGGCAGTGACAAAACATAACACATGCACTACTACCCAAATCGAAGCACGGAAACGAAATAATGGGTGGGACTCGGCCACTTCCCACCATGAGCAGTACTCAAGACTACTGCAAATTGCCATTCACATTCTGCACAGATTTGGAACTTCTACTTGCAAGCTCGCAAATGGTACTTTATATCATGCCCTTAATTTTGTTTCTCACTTAAGGATTAATGTCCATAAAAATTGAAAGAAAAATGGAAAAAGATTAGAAAGTAAACATATTTTGATTAAGCAAAATTTTCTCTCATGTGCAAAGATACCATTATCTGTTAAGACTACCTACCATTATTCAACCAATAGAAGATTTTCAACTTTCTTGGGCCCCAAACTAAGAATTATCATCTTTATTTAAGTGTAATTAAGCACCAAAAACTAAAAGAAAATGCTATTGACACTTTAATTTGCCATCATTCACATACCCATTTGATGATAGGAACCAAACAAGATCAAAACTGAGTCCAAGTATATTGTATAAAATCTCACCTCTCTAGACGCGATTTGTAAGATGAAATACACACACAGACACACATATATATATGTTGGGTTGTTGGCCAATTCAATGAGTCCGGTTTCAACATTTATAAGTTCACTAATCAACGACTAGGTCATTAGTCCAATGTAATTGAAGTAGTCTACTCTAAATCAAATACCCGACTGCGTTCAAATTGAAATATTAATTTGTTAAAATGAAATGGCAAACTAAAAGTGTGAAGAACACGAAAAGCAAATAAGTGCCATCAAAGAAAATCAGATCATATAATTTATTAAAATTTGTAAGAGATTTAATGGATGAGAAACGCATGTGGAAAGTTTGGCCCACGGGGATATCGGTTGGTAATCCCAACCACAACCGGCATGTGCACTTGTTTTCCTCAATCACTTGTGGCTGTTTTCTGTGATATCATATGCAAACAGACTCACTCCCTAGCCTCCCAAGTTTCCTTATTAATAGAGGAACCCTCGTGCACTCTAAGCACAAAACAAACTCCACCTGCCCTACACAAAAACTAAAGTCACAAAAAATGGCAGCTCATCCATTGTCTTTGGCTTCTATAGCCCTCTCTCTTGTTCTTCTCAATCTACATATGCATGGTGTGTTGGCTGTTTATGGTAGCTGGGAAGGTGCTCATGCCACATTTTACGGCGGTGGTGATGCCTCCGGCACAATGGGTAAGTCCAAAACTCAAGTGTTTATTTACCATTGTAAGAAAAAAGTGTTTTTAGACAACTAAAATTGCTTATAAGTGAGAGGTTTTACGGCGGCGGTAATACCTTCGGCATTCAGTACTACAATCTAGTTTTTTTTCACTTGTAAGTGAGAGGTCTTAGGTTCAATTCTCGTCAAAGGCGAATTTGAACTACATTATTGGTAGCCCATTGTGAGGTCAAGTCCACTCTCCTCCATCCTTAGTGTAGATAATATCATTTGTACCCAAAAAAAAAAAAATTGCTTATAGAAGTACCGTTTCTATGTATTGGAGGTGATTAAGTTGCAATAATATATTTTATATTTTTCTATGAGCTGAAGTGTTTCTTTTAGAAATAGTCCAAATGAGTTAAAACTGGAAGTGTGAATAACATTTTAGTAACAAAACAAAACTATGGATAGACCTGGTTGAACGGCTCACCGTTGATCCAATGGCCGTCTAAAAAGAGTGTTTAATAAAGTGTTGGGGTTTGATATTAATTTGATTTGAAATTTTGCAGGAGGAGCATGTGGTTATGGGAATCTGTACAGCCAGGGGTATGGAACCAACACTGCAGCTTTGAGCACAGCATTGTTCAACAATGGCTTGAGCTGTGGATCTTGTTATGAAATGATGTGCAACAATGACCCGAGATGGTGCCGTCCTGGATCCATTATTGTTACTGCTACAAACTTTTGCCCTCCTAACTTTGCTGAGTCCAACGACAATGGCGGATGGTGCAATCCTCCTCTCCAGCACTTCGATTTGGCCGAGCCTGCTTTCTTGCAGATTGCTCAATACCGTGCTGGAATCGTGCCAGTTTCCTTCAGAAGGTAGGCCTTGAAGTTAATCACGGTGAAATTACTATGGTTATCGGAAATGTAAAGATGTTATGTTATCAGACTGAGAATCTAGATGATTAATTGAGTTTTCTGAAAACGCATGACTCTCAAGTAGTGATAACCTAACACATCAGATATCTGAAAGGCGAACATTAGTCGATTATAATTACAAGTTAACACCTTACAATTTCTTACTAATGGGAGGTGTTTGTGTTTTGGTCTTGGCAGAGTACCTTGTATGAAGAAAGGAGGAATAAGATTCACCATCAACGGCCACTCCTACTTCAACCTGGTTTTGATCACCAACGTGGCTGGTGCAGGAGACGTCCATTCAGTTTCAATCAAGGGGTCCAGAACAGGGTGGCAACCCATGTCAAGAAACTGGGGTCAAAACTGGCAGAGCAACTCTTACCTCAATGGCCAAGCCCTCTCCTTCCAAGTCACCACCAGTGACGGTAGAACCGTCACGAGCTACAACGTGGCGCCTGGTAATTGGCAGTTTGGCCAGACATTCTCAGGGGGGCAATTTTAGAATTATCCCACTAGATTATTGGTAAAAATCTGTATATCTATCTGCGTCATTTTTTCCCCTTAAGTTTCCAAGTGCAAAAGCAAAGAGTAGTTGTGAAGTGAAGGTCTGCTGAGGTGAGCTAAAATACACCCGCTGGGCCTTTCACATTTGAGATTTTCTGGAGAAACGAAATTTACCTCATTCAGGTTGTAATCAATTTCCTCAATTGTAACCTTAATGATATATATAATAATAATAATAAAAAGAGTTTTATTACAGTCGACACAACATTTAATGGCAAACAACTTTCTCGTGATACCACTAATGTCGATATTTCAAGTCAATCAGTCAACATGACGTCGCAGTAGTAGGTAATTCTTGATAACTTACCTGCAGAATCCAAAAGAATATGAGGCAACACAACCTTATCGACACAATCACTTTCAAGTTGTTCTTTTTGGCTGTTGGTAGTAAGTAGTAACTTCTTATTAGAAGTTGGTGTTGTATCCTTTTCAGCAATATCTAAAGGCCTGCCTCTAACATACAGCAGAACATGGCCACCTGGACACGGGCATGTGCTGTAGCAAAGGCTTGTTTTTTTGTCATAGGGCAACTAATTGTTGTGAAGGGTGACAGACAAAACAGAAACTTGGACAAAAAGAAAGGAACTATCATTTGGAATTTATCCAAGTACAAATGGAATGTATTTCGCCTTTGTGAGAAATGTGATCAGGTGATCGGTAGATGTGATATCTAAACTCTCGAAAAAGTGCGTTAAATCAAAGATTACTTAAAATAGTGCAGAATTTTTTTTTTTATAACCATCGTCAAACAACGAATGTTCATTCGGTATAATTAAAGGGATGAGAGCTTACCAGTTTATCCAAATTAAGATTTTCTGAGAAGGAAACATGAAAGTGTGAAAAATGATTCTCGCGCATGAGTTTGTACTGGAATCCCACTTCTGCCTAGTCCAATATAACAACAAATCACTCAAGGGATATGAATTAGAGATAAAGCTTACGTACATTGCATAGTCATAAAATATGTTTCAGTGAATGACCGTATAATTAAGTGCAAATTCATATTTGATTTAAATAATCATATATGGTTATGTATTTGATTTCAAACGTTATATTTGACTCTTATTTGGTGTGTAGTGGGAATTATATATCACACTAGAGTCAAATTTAACTCCAAATTTGACTTTAAAGTTTTAACTTTTAATTATTAGATTAGACATAACCTAACAAATGCAAATTTGAGTCATAACAAAATAATTCATCTCATAATAATGCAACTACCTTGAGCCACTTAACTAATGTAATTGATTTTTAACTAGATTGGTTCCTTTTGCTGAAGTTTTTACACCTCCTGAAAGACCAATCTATGAAAATTGAATTTTTCAAACTCAAACACAATTTAATAATTTTGCAAATAATAACCAAAATTCAGGGGCTTAGATCTGTTTTTGCTACCAAATATCAACCAAATTGGAGATTTTTCAGTCATCCATATATATCTGTATAGAACACGAACAAATTGACGATGTTGATACCAAGTAACATTTTTATGATGAACCGTCCATTTGTTTGATACATACAAATAATCACAATGTTTCTCACATCTAGAAGAAACATTCCAGTTGAAAAGAGTTCGGTGAAGAAACAAGAAAAATGACAATAATTCAATACTTTTAGATTCACAATAAGTACTGCCATTTGAGAAGAATTACGGAACACGTTAACATTAACATCACAAAGAAAACAAGTATGGCCTGCAGAACGAAAGGTAATCCGCTGAAGGATGAACAATTAAGTCCCCTCGAATATGTTGGCATCGTAAATTTCTCAACAACCTCCTGAGACATTTGAGACGTTACATGCTCTGACCAGATATGACCGCAGCAGAAAAGCTCGCATACTTTATATGTTGCAATTTTTACAGCAGGAACACCTCTTCCGTTTCCTAGGCCATAAAAGTTTACATCCTCAACAGCATTCCCTGCCACCGCTGAGGCAGAGTGAGTTCCATGAACGAAAACATCCCTCGAAGACTCTCGAGACTAATATAGAGGTCCAATGAGCTTGCTGCAAAATGAACATTTTATATAGTTTACAAAGTATTAGTATGTACAGAAGCAATACAATTATAAAAATTGTGTAACGCGGAACATACATAGGTGCTATGCACAACATTCTTGCTTATGATTTAGTTATTGTTTGTTTTCACAAAAAAGTATAACAATTGAAAGTAATAATTGGTTTATATATTTGTACCAGTGACTAGTATATTATGTAATAACTGAAAATTATGGAAACTATCTTGTTGCACCTGAAATTTTTGCGGCCTTCATAGGCACCTTTCTACCTCTGGGGAGGCAGGCCAAAACCTTCCCCTTTAAAGCTCAGATTCCACCCAAATCCTACATTCAAACACATGAACAATAATATCACTTTCGATAATTGCTCTTCAACTAAATTTCTCATTGAATCCCAAAAAGTCCCAAGATCTTGAACGTTCTGCTTGGAAAGACACAAAAATAACAAAAATATCACTCCCGATAATTTCAGCAGTAAAACGGGTACTCAACAGTTCAAATTACTTGAGCGTTATAGTTACAGACACAAAATCAATAGTATTCAAAGGATGCTAAAAGATTATATATTATCTATTGGAAACATAACACATATAGTAAGTCGGACTTGATTACTAGAAGAGGAAAGGAGGAGGGAATTTGAAAAACTTACATTGCTTAAGTTCACTGCGACAGTAAATTGGCGAAGCGTTGCTTAGCCTTGGCAGAGGGTAGATTCATCAAATTATTCTACATCCCCAGCTCTCTAAGGGGTGTAATGTTCCCCAACCACTCTGGTAAAGCCTCCACTCCCTCAAATAGTCGATACATAAAGCAGTTAAATTTAACGAGGCAGAGACTTGAGCTTTGTCCACCCTTTCAAATGTAATAATTCAAGCTGCAATGATCAACCTTGAACATCATGAATGAAGTTGATTCCTGCCAGAACCCGCCAAAGGTGAATTTTATCAATTTCGGGGTTTTAAACCTTTTCGCAGATTTCTTAAATTCGCCAAATTATAAAATCCCTAACTTAGTTTGCAACTGACGATTCTTAACCTAATTTTCTACAATAATGCAGATATTTGACAGTTCATCAAGCTACTTAAGGGATATGAAATATCGATTAAATAATTAACTGAATTCAAGTCATTGTTCGTACGATTCAAAATCTGTTCAGAAATCACTAACTCATAAAAATATCAGCGCAAAATCTTCATAAGAATAATAATAGACGAAAAGCAATTGCAGTAAATCTATATTTTTTATTATATGAATATGGTTTTACATGATTAGAAGCATTACTCTTCCAAGTTTCTAACCATGAACGGGTAATTAAGCTAGTGGTTCAACACTCATACAAATGAACTCAAGAAAGTTAACATATCGATTGATGTTGCTGAAATTAAGAAAGATAACATGTAAAGGAGAATGCCCACATGGTACCAAAAAAAGAGACTTTCTAGCTTGATAAGAACTATAACTTAAAGTACATTTTTGAGAAATGAAGGTAGAGCGAGAAATTTAATATCTTATGCATCAGTACCTGTACTCAGTTTGCACCTATTGAGCATCCTGAAAAAACGCCACGGCATGCCAAAAGAAATATAGATGCCACTGAAGAGGAGGAGGTGCGGATTTGAAAAGCTTACAGGGATTAATTCCAATGCGGAAGTTGCATCCATGAATATTCAACTGTACATACTCTGGTTTTTCCGCAACTCATTTGTTGCAGTTTCTAAAGGCGTTGCGTAGCTTCAATCCAACCGTTGTCCCAGACTCTTAACTAATTTAAAACAAAACGGAGAAGGATAAACAACTTTGGTTAGTTTTCGAAATTTTTTGTGTGGATGAATAAAAGAACAAAAGAGATAAACATTATAACATGTACCCTGCAATTCGATTTCAAGAATTGCAAAACGTACTTGTGATATTCGGAATGTGAGCAATCTTAGGCCAATCTGTGCCGCTGTCCCTGGTGCATTTTTGCTCTAAAAGAGGATGACATCCGGAAATGTCCAGGATTTGTAATTCGGTGAGACGTTGTATAGCTTCGACACTAGGTAAATTCGACAGATTCTTGCAATCTTGAATCTCCAGCTGTGTAAGGGATGTAAGGTTACCCAACCATTCTGGCAAAGTCTCCACTCCGTCAAATGAAACTATCATCAAATCTGTCAGAGAAGTGAAGTGTTGAATCTGTTGAGGCAAGGACTTGAGCTTAGGCCAACCCCACAAGTCTAGCATTGTAAGATGCATCAATGATCCAACTCCAAAATCAGGGAAGGAATCGAGCTCCTCCCAGAACGGACCAATCTGTAATTTCTTCAAGTGAGAAAGCCACCGTAGTCCCGCCGGCAAATATTTTAGCTTTCGCCAATTTCTGATCTCCAAATAACAGAGAGAATTGAGGTTGTCTAAACTTGGAAGAATCTCTAAATTTGGGAAATCGTTTATTGCCAGCCACTCGAGAGAGACTGGGAATTGCAGCCCGCTCACCCAACTTTCTGATCCTTCACAGTATTCGATCCTCAGTTGTTGAAGGGGTATCATTGCGCGCAAATCTGAAACGCATTTCTCCTCAATACTGCTACTTTGGACACCAAACGACGATAGCTTCGGGCATTCACTTATATACAATTGCTGAAGAGAGGGAAAGTGTTGTGGAAGAGCAGGTAAGCTCGATAGTTCATCGCAATACCTGATTGTCAACTTCTGAAGAGAGGTGAGAGACGCGCCGCCTTTAATTTCAATTGATGTCAGATTATTGCAACGCCATATAAACAATTCCACAAGCGAGGTGCAGCCTTGAAGCCCACTCAATGGGCCTGACAAACCACTGCAGTTATGAACAACCAACTTCTGGAGAGAGGTGCAGTAGTCTAACCCACTCGGTAGTCGTGACAATTGTTCACAATGATAAATCTCTAATCTGCGTAGAGATGCCATGCCCTGTGTAATTGGAATCAATTCTAGATTAGGACATCTGTATATACCCAGGTACTCAAGGAAAGGAAGTGTGTCTAGCCCATCCGGCAACTGCCTCAGTTTTTCACAATTACGAATAATCAATCTCTCAAGAGAACCACAAGAACCGAATAAATCGGGGGCAAGATCATAATCAATGACTCCAAAACTTTTTAAGTTAGCCATTCCGCTAATCTTAAGCTCCGTAAGATTGGGTAGATGACCAAGCGGTGGGACTGCTTCACATTTGTTGCATCCAAATAACTGAATCTTCTTCAAGTTGTTGAGCTGTAATGGTCTACTCATCATCCACAATGGAAACTTATCGCCCATGAAGTTTTCAATACTCAAGCTCTCTAAATCAGGATGCGGTTGGAGGCCTTCCAGTACATCCCCCTCGTCATTGTTGTTAGTTGTTGACCTATATCTCGTCCATCTGAGTGTCAAATGGCATACTTTTTTCTTGTCCTCTAGTTTAGCTTTTTTTGCTTCTTCTCCATTGTCTACGTGTTCCAGATTACAAACAACTAATTCACCTTTCAATTCTTTCAAGCCAGCCAACTCTTCAATTCGACGACCAATCTCATTACCCACCGAAAAGTATGGTAATGTTCTAAGGCAAGTCAACCACCTTAACCCCTGTGGAAATTTTGTACTCTCATCAAAATAAATATGCCTCAGATTGATCAAGTTTTGCAATTCTTTTGGAAACTCTTGAAGGGCACAATTTGTTGCTCTTAACGTCTGTAAGTTATAGAGCTTGCCTATAGAGCTGGGGAGTAATTTGAACCTTGTTTTAGAAATGTCAAGATACCTTAAGTGTTTCAGCCTTTCAACTAAAGTTGGAAACTCTTCAATATTAGCATTACTTAGATTCAAGATGCGTAAAGCTTTGAACCGTGGCAAAATATTTATAGGAACTTCACCCTCTTCAAAGACCAGTGATCGCAATTTTCCAGCACTTCTTTCTGGAATTGTTTTCAGTATAGAACTAGAAACTCGAGCAACATGTCGAATCTCATCTGTATTATCTATGCCATGGAAGTCTCCTGTCAAGCTTTCAAATCTGGATACAAGTTTTGCCAAATCGTGCACAAGATCGTGCATCTTGCATTCGCTAATAATGCCATTATAATCCAATGTAGCATCTTGAAATAAGGAGCTCTGCAATAGAATCTCAAAATATTCATTGCCTATATCCTCCATATCTTTACTTTCGCCAAGTGAAGGGCGGAGTAGTCCTTGAGCCATCCAAAGTTGAATCAAATTCTCTCTTTGAATTTCAAAATCTTTCTTGAACATTGAGCAATATGCAAAACATTGCTTCAATGATGGTGATTCTAAATTGTCAAAACTCAACTTCAAGACTGACATAATTCTATCTTCTCCTTTCGGTAGGTTGTTCCATATTCCACTTTCTTTAAACAACAACCATTCAGCAATACTATTTTTAGTGTGCAAAATGCCTCCCAAAACCTGTTGATTGGATTAGAGAGTTTATATCACATAATGATTCATAGAGTATAGTAGTTTTAGCTGAAGTTGATGAAAAATAAAAAGAAAAATACATGACTGAAAAAGAGGGTATAGTTATAATCAGGTTCAAAAGTTTCCTACAACAATGTAGAAAACACTTGAGTTATAACAAAGTATTCATCCAATAATAATGCAGTTGGCTTAAGTCACTTAACTAATTTAACTGATTCCAACTAGATTGATTCTCTTTGGAAGACCATGTAAATTGAATTTTCAAAATTCGAACACAATTCAATCATTTTGCAAATAATATAACTAAAATTCAAACGGCCTGGATCAGTTTGCATACTACATACCAAATATCGATCACATTGGAGACTTTTTAGTCATTCATGTGTATTGAACACAAACAAATTGACAATGTTGGTTTCAAGTATCCATTTGTTTGATACATAAATAACTAAACAAATGAATGAATTGTGTAGAGATGATCTTTTAACCATGTGCAAAATGTGATACTAGCTTCCGTGTTTGTCAAATTCCCGAAATATCCATTAACTAGTTAAAAAAACGTTATATTCTTGATTTGTTGGGGTGATGAATTAATTTTGTTTAGTTTCTGTCTTGTTGAAATCAATAAGCTACTAATGTTGGTTTTTTATTAAGAAAATGTTAAGAGAGACCACACATTTTTTTGCATACCATCTAATGCATAAGTGAGGTGTACATGTTATATTAATTAATGAAAAATCAATCTACGTAAATTATACTTTCAAAATTTGAACTCAATTCAATCATCTTGCAAATGATATAACTAAAATTCGAAGGGATCGACGATGTTGATACCAAGTAAAATATCTATGATATCGGATAGCTAATATCTATGATTTGAAATGAAATTTTGTAATGATGATTTTTAAATGATAATTACAAAAATGAATGGTTCCGACTAATACGTTTGTCACAATGCCTTGTCCTAATTTATAAGTGATGCGCCCCCTGTGGTGGATGCAAGTATATATTGTCCTAATTTATAAATAAAAAGCATGTAAAAAAAAAGTGCAAATTCCAGGTTATATGATATATAATAATAGTACGTACCTTTGCCACCAATGGAATACCACCACAATTTTCAGCAATTTCCATTCCAATTGTCTTTAACTGGGGAACTATATGAGCACTGCTATTTGGGAAGGCTTTCTTTTTCATGATGGACCAACATTCATCCACAGTAAGTTTTTCTAGACCATGTCGTCGAAGTAGTTTTTCTGATATTGATGCAACTTTTGTACTGCGAGTAGTGACAATGATTTTGGATCCCCCAGCAGATTTAAGCTTAAATAAACATTCCATCAAATTATTCCATTTTTCGGAATCTTCGTTCCAAACGTCATCAAGTACAAGTAAGTATCTTTTATCTTTCAACTCTTCATTAAGGAACATAAGCAGAGCATTCTGGTTATCTTTCGAAGGGACTTTTGTCGGATTAAGCTGTTCTAACATCTGGAGTAGAATCAAATTGACATCAAAAGTGTTCGATACACAAACCCATATTTTTGTTTCGAAAAACTTGTGTATCAGATCCTCATTGTAAACTGACTTGGCCAACGTTGTCTTTCCGATGCCTCCCATTCCCACAATGGCCATAACCGCAAGATTTTCTTGATTGTATCTGGCGTCGGTCAAGTTTGTAACTATTTTTGAGACATCGTCTTCCCTTCCAACAGTTATTTCATCTCTGCCAATGAATGCGTTGGTTTGTCTGTCCCATCTATTTCCTCGAGGGGTTGCATCTATTCTCTTGGAAACTAGACCAATGAAAGATGCCTCACCCTTGAGATCTACCAAGGACTGGTTGATGTTCTTAATTTTATGTGCCATTTTCAAACGAAATGCAAATGGATTGGAGAGTGAAAAGAAGTTAAGTACCTTTTTCTTCATATGATTTTGGAGTTCAACCTTACGGCGAACAACTTCGTACTCGAACTCATCCAACACATCGTCAGCTTCCTGAGCTATAGCTTTAAGCTTCCTCACCCACTCCTCCACCACCATGACCCGATCTTGTGGTTGATCGGAAACAGCTTGCAAGAAATCCTGAATGGTGAGTAATGAATGGTGAAGCCGTTTTAGTTCAGCTTTGAAACCCCAAGCAAGACTGAGTTCTTGAGCAGCAAGTGACGCCACCTTCGACAGTATTCCCTCAACAGAAAAAGTAAACACGGCTCCTGCAATCTTCCCTTCCATGCCGATCGATTAAATTTTCTCTCAATTTTCTCTCGAGTAGATGGAAGGAAATTAATACAAATGATGATGTGATGGCTTACACCAACCGCTTGTTTTTATTTGGCATGATCAGTTCTATCAGAATCCAAACCTGCCTATCGAACACATACAATTTAATTCCCACAATAGTCAAAAGAAGCGGCCAAAGCTGGCAAGGCAAGTGCAAGTGGTGACCGATGAGAAGACTTTATCTCTACCGACTAAAATTAATATCCGCCATTCATTCACGATTCATATAAAAAAAATGCTATGGAGATTATTTTAAAACAGTTCTTGTTACCTGATTAAAATAAAAAAGAAGACTCTTTACAAATTTTTTGTTACTTCTTGTTTTTTCATAATAATTTATAATATTAGTATGAATATTAATTGTTAAATTGTAAAGTCACCGAAAATAGATAAAAAAATCTAATTTGAAATAGAATCTCATTATCCTGTCCTGTCATATAATTCATTCATTTCTTCTCTTTTACCAATTTCTCTCCCCCGACTTCTTCTCTCTGAATTTATACTGCAACACGTTGAAAATTATGATTTTATATGTCCATTTCTCTTTATATGAATGTATCTAATACAGATCTAGATGAAAGATTTGGTCAATTCAAACTTACCTAAATTGAATAATCCCAAAAAATTGTTACACTCACAAAGTAACACATCACAATAGTAAAAACCAAACTAACAACTATTTAAGCCAGGTAGCTTTTCGACTCTCATTTTTTTCTTGATCATACTTGGCTGCATGCTTTTTTGCTTCATCATACATCTATGTGACAGTCACACTAGGTTTCACAACACATCATATATTCTTATCTTCTTGTTTTTTTGTTCTTAATTAGAAAAAGTACATGAGGATTATTTTGACGTATCAATAACAATTTATTACTTGAAAAATAACAGTATATTAATATGAGGTGTGTTGTTTTCTTATTCGCATGGCGTAAATGCACTGAGTAACGCACTTAGTCTCTTGTTTTGTAGCTCATGCTTTTGGCGTTCATTTTTGTGAGTTGGTCATTCATAGTTTGAAGTTTAATCTTCGCAAGCAATGTAAACGTGTTTATTTACTCGTATCTTACTATTATAAATACTAGCCTTTTTGGATGTGTTCATGCACGTGCGAAAGATCTGTTTTAATCATGGTGAGCTATGCACGTGAATAAAATTCTATTTTCTTTTCCACATTTGTACTCAATGCAGCTAATAGGCAAGATATAAGACTGATTCTTCCAATCTTATGGTATATGGAACCTTAATTTGTTAAATCTTAATAAATTGTATGTGGAGCAAAAAATAATTCCATAAATCCTAGAGACGACACATATTTAGGGGAGGAGAACAACTTCATTACTGGTGGTATCTTCACGAGGGATTGGAAAAGCTATTTCTCTACCATTTTTGCTCGTGCTAGTGCCCCAAAGATTCTTGGATTTCTTGCAATATGAGATTTAATCCCATAACTCTTATTTTTATTTTACATGCTTCAACGCACTCCCGCCTCGTGTTTTCCACAGAGTGTTGTGCCATGCTACAAAAATTATACGGTCTAGAATGATTCTAACTCATTTATTTGAATGAAAGCTCTTGAACAACCAAGTCCCCTGCCAACCAAACTACAAATTCTCAATTCTTTGTTCGATAGGAACCTCGAAAAAAGTTTTGGGGTTTGAGTACTTAAAAAAAGCTCTAAAAAAACGGAACTACAAGTAAATCTTACTAAAAAGCATATGATGAGCATTTATTTGAGTCGAGCATTTCCAAGTGTGAACTTTTTTCCGAAGAAGATAAAAATTCATTAAATAGACAAGGTTCACAAAGATGGAAAGGGATCCACTCTGGATCCCTTCTACCAAATCCACCTAATCATCTCATCTAGACCTTTGAAATTTGATTCAACGGCTAAAATTATTATAAATTTTAAAAAAACCCCCTATTTTTAGACGTTGAATTAAATTTCAAGAGCTCGAATAAGTTGATTAGGTGGATTTGATGAAAAACATGCGAAAATGATCCCTTTCCCACAAAGATTTCCATGCGCAAGTCAACATATGTGGAGGCTTTAGAAATTTTTTTTTGTTTCAGTCTTTCGGAGGCTTTTTGGTCTAGTTTTTTGTTATTGATGCCATGTCGGTGGTAATTCGAAAATAGAAGCTCGTATTCCTTCCTACAACCACCAAAAAAGCGTGGCAAGTGACCAAATATCACAGAATTTGGTAAGAAATCGCTCAACTGAGACGATTCGCAGCAAATGGGCCCCACGCTTCTCCAACTACACAAAAGAGACACATGGTGGTGCACTGGTGATGCGGCGCAATTAGAGGCCACCCCCCCCCCCCCCCCCCTTTTATGAGGATCTCTCTATATTAAATTCTAGGAATACCTGTTCATCGTATATGTATGATCAGTTTTCGTTAGTTATTATTTATGTTTAATTTTAAATAAAAAAATTTTAAATTTTTTTTATTACACAATATATAATGAACTAGAATATAAAACTTTAATTTATTGCCCTTAATAAGTTAACACATGCACTGCCCAAATTGATGTGTGAGGGATGGACAGTGACAAAACATATCACATGCACTACCCAAATCGAAGCACGAAAACGAAATAATGGGTGGGACTCGACCACTTCCCACCATGAGATTATCTCCAACCCAAAAGGGATCAAAAGATCATGTTTAGCTCTATAGTTTTATAAGAATTATTTTTTAATGAATAGTGTCACGCTATATTTTATACCATCTCCAACCGAGAGAGCCAAATGATCATAGGCCAAAACATAGCCCGTTTGAGAAAAAAAAAACTCATCTTCAACCGAAGGGGGCTATTTTTTAGCCCACTTAATAATTTATTATTTTAATTGAATTAATATTGCTAATTGAATTAAATTATCATGTTAAAATAAGATTTTCGGACATATTTTGAGTGTCACTTGTCGCTAAATGAATAAGGGTATGGTTCTCTTATCTTTATAATAAAAAGGATGTGAAAAATTGGTGAAGAATTGAATAAAATGAGGTAAGATAGTATGGAATAGTGAAAATGATGTAGAAATGGTTTAGGTATTTATAGGAAAAAAATTTAGATTTTTTTTTTAAAATTTCGTCTAAAAAAAAAAATCAAATCTAACATTAACATGACGTCAATTAGCATGGAATTATGGTCCGATAAGGTCCACAAGCCTTTTGGCCTAACCTTCAATTGAAGATGATTTTCGTATCAAAACAGATTATATTTTGGCTTGTGCCCTTTGGCTAATACTACTTATCCTCCCCATGGTTGCAGACGAGAGAAAGTAAAGGTGCTCAGTTATTACATGTGGAAAATGGAAGTGGGAACTATCCTAAAATTCCTGTATGGACAAGGACCTACAAGCTTAAAAGCTTGTGCGACCCCCTAAACCTTACACCCTAAACCTAAAAAAGTTTAAAACAAACGAATCGCCTACGCTGGGATTCGAACGGAGTCCTTGACTTTTAAAAACCAGGGGCTTATCCAATAGAAACAATTAGCATGAAATGGGCCCACAACCAATAAAAAAAATATAATGAAAAATGATCAAAAATTCTGAGTTTTAAGAAAAGAGTAAATTATAGCAATAATCTCAAAACTTTAATTAAATTGGAGCAATGATCCATTAACTAAAAATCTATTATCATTGGTCCCTCAACTCATCAAAATGTGTAGCTATGATCAGTTTCATCAACTTCGTCAAAATGAGTTATGTTGGAATGATCATTTCTACAATTAGGGTCTCTTAACTCATCAAAACGTGTAACTATGGTCCTTTTTGTCAACTTCGTCAAAATTTTGTCAAAACGAGTTATGTTGGAAGAACTATTGATACAATTGGGTTAAGTTGAGAGACCATTGCTCGATTTAGGTTAAAGTTGATAGACCATTTCTTCGGTTAGATTAAAGTTGAGGGACCAATGGTAATGGATTTTTAGTTAAGAAATCATAGCTGCACGTTTTGATGAGTTGGGTCATCAATGGTAATGTATTTTTAATTGAGGGACTATTGTTCTAATTGAGTTAAAGTTAAAAATGATCATTACTACAATTTACTCTTAACAAAAATAATAAAAAGTTGTTGTAATTAAATAATACGATGAGTGATTTTTTTAAAATAAAAATATTTTTAACGTTAAATGTGAACAATATTAAGAATATTTTATTAAGATTTCCAAAGAAATTCGACACATGCTGATGTGGCGTTATTAGAGGCCACCCTTCCCCGGAAATCCGAATAAAAAAATAAAAAGTCAACAAAACCCCCAAAAAATAAAATAAAAATTCATTGCATTTTTCCAATTTTCCAATTTTTATTATTATTTTTTTTCGAATTTTCACAAGAATTAAACGAAGAACACATGCTGATGATGCCCGCCATCAATGCCGCACTCGATTCTTTGCAATCTCAGTGATTCGGTGTCTGATTGATTTGATTGGACCGTCCTTCGTCGATTCCAGCTTTCGCATCTTCGTTTCCGTACGGTATCCCTCTCTCCCTCTTTTTCTCGTTTTCTCTGTTGATTTGGTGTTTCTTAGTAAGAAGCAGATCGTTTCATAATCGAAAATTCGAGCCAGTGTCGGTGATGATTTGGTAATTTTGTGTGTTTGCCATTGTTGTTGCTGCAGTTTTGAGCTGCTTTGCGCCTGAAAAATCTGAAATTTCGGATGATGAGGTACGAATTTTGAATGTGGGTATTTATGGTACGTCTGTTTTGTGATTTTTACTGGAAATTGATTGGAATTGGTTGGATATTTCTTTCTGGGATATGCTAGATCCGTGTAAAGGTTTGGGCTTTGAATTGAGGGAAAGAATGTGGAAGATGGGAGAGAGCCAGAAGTTCCAGCTGGGAACCATTGGGGCTCTGAGTTTGTCGGTGGTGTCGTCGGTGTCAATCGTGATTTGCAACAAGGCGCTTATTAGCACACTTGGTTTCACTTTTGGTGAGTAATGCACCTGTTTGATATGAAATTTGGCATATGTATATATTGGTTTTCTGCTTTGTTTGGGTGGTTGGAACTCTTTCTATGGCACATTTTTTAGTTTTAAGATAGTGTTAAATGATAAATGTCGGTAGAATTTGGTTGCTTCAATACATATAATGTTGGAAAAGAATTTTCTAGTTAATTTGGCTGGTACATCTTAAAAGCTTGAATGTGGTTTACTTTGATGGAAACCGAAAAATGGTTGGTCATGATTCATGAATGTAGAGCTAATTTATGATAACCACAGAGGGAAATACGAAAGATTTGAGTAACATATGCATTCTCTTTTCGTTTGCTTTTTTTGAGAATTCTCGTGTGTATTCTCTAAAGGTGATTCATTAAAAAATTGTGTTACAAAGATCATTTTAATGATCTTTAACTCATATGTGTTCTCTTTTTTTGAGTATCATATGTATTTGTTTTGTTTCTTGTAATTATATAGTTTCTTTAACTTAACATCATGCTAATGATCATGATATTATACTATCGCCTTGTCAATGTTAATTAATATACTAAATCACAATATGGGATATGCAGCCACAACTTTGACAAGCTGGCATCTTCTAGTCACATTTTGTTCGCTTCACGTGGCGTTATGGATGAAATTTTTTGAACACAAGCCTTTTGATGCTAGTTCTGTAATGGGATTTGGAATTCTTAATGGAATTTCTATTGGCCTTCTGAATCTTAGCTTGGGTTTCAATTCCGTTGGTTTTTACCAGGTAAAGTTCTTGTTAGTTTTGCCTGCCTTCCTCAACTTGAGACATGCATTTTTAATGTTGTACTGTATGTGATCCCGTTCGTGCTATGATTATTTACTTCTTTACCTAACGATATTACATTTTCATTTTAAAATCTGTTACTGTTTCAGCAGTTTTAATGTAAATTATCAATTTCTGAAGAAATTTTCTCTTAATTTTCTTTATCAGATGACAAAGCTGGCAATCATCCCTTGTACTGTTCTTCTGGAGACCCTTTTCTTTAAGAAGAAATTCAGGTCAGTGTTTATCATAGATCGGTAGTGGGATGAATTTGTTTGTAGTTCAATCTAGTTTGAATTAAACTTGGGAAATTTTCTATATAGGATGTTATATTTGCTTTCACTATTTACCTGAGTCATTATATTAAGTTTCCATGCACGATTTCTTTGAATTTTCAACTGATACAACTGCATACTGGTTCTGACACTCTTTACCTTATGACAGTCGAAGCGTCCAGTTTTCACTCTCCATCCTTCTTTTGGGAGTTGGGGTTGCAACAGTGACAGATCTTCAACTCAATGCTCTGGGTTCTTTTTTGTCCTTGCTGGCAGTTTTAACAACCTGTGTTGCTCAGATTGTATCCTAAATTGAACTGAGCTTTTCTATTTCATTAGATGCATTGTACACGTTTAATGTTTAAGCAAAGCGCTTTTGATAAAAAAAGAAGGCATATCAATAAGATCTGCATTATTTACTGATTACCGTATGGCATTTTGGTAGTGTTTATTGTTTTAGACCTTAACAGCTACTTCAGATGACCAATACCATCCAGAAGAAGTTCAAAGTTTCATCAACCCAACTTCTGTACCAATCTTGCCCTTATCAGGCAATAACGTTGTTTGTCATTGGTCCATTTCTAGATGGACTTTTGACTAATCAAAATGTTTTCTCATTTGCATATACCCCTCAAGTGCTGGTGAGTATTCAATATTTCCCCAGCGTTGCCTCCCCGGACCCCTTTACGACATTTCTATATCCTTCATTTACCGTGATATTGTCTATGTTGCAGTTCTTCATTGTTCTGTCCTGCCTGATATCTGTCTCCGTAAACTTCAGTACATTTTTGGTTATTGGAAAGACGTCTGCAGTAACCTATCAGGTCCTTGGACATCTGAAAACATGCCTTGTTTTGGCATTTGGCTACATTCTACTTCGTGATCCATTTAGCGGGCGCAATATTTTGGGGATATTGATTGCTATAGTCGGGATGGTGCTCTATTCTTATTATTGCACTCTCGAGAGCCAGAGGAAGGCTAATGAAGTATCCCAACAGTTACCCCAGGTGTGTCCCAATTTTTCATATCCCATTCACACGTTCTCTATATAATTCCCATATCCTTTATCTGAAATAGTAATAGGCACAAACTTGTGCCGATTCATTGGCTAATACTACTTATCCTCCCCATGGTTGCAGACGAGAGAAAGTGAAGGTGCTCAGTTATTAGGTGTGGAAAATGGAAGTGGGAACGATCCTAAAATTCCTGCATGGAAGAACAAGGACCTACAAGCTTAAAAGCCTGTGCGATCCCTGAGTTCATTTGCGGTAGATCAAATTTAGTGGGGGAAAAACTGTTCCGGCGATGAAGATGTTGCTGGAGAGGGGTTTCTATCTGTGGCATTGTGGGTTTATAATTTCCATTGTAGAAGGAAGCTTCAGGTCAAAGAAATGTCTCATTTTTTCCTACTTTATATAGCAGTTTTGGTTATTAATTTTGTCTGAAATGGGTTTGACAAATCGGATTTATACCGAAAATTTTGTGTTGTACCCAAATTTTAGTTGTATTAGTGAAGATAGTGAAAATTGCTGAACCTCAGTATTTGGTCTGCAGATTTCATGAGGTTAGCCCTCTAAATGTAGTTGAGAAAACAAAAACATAATCGCACTTGTACCAGTATGAGAAAACAAAAGCATTTTCCTGGAGCAATGAAGGCATAATTGTGATTACATGTTTTCTCATGCCATGGTGTCGGGGAATGTACGGTTCTTATGTTGTTTGACTGTAAATTTGATATGCACGTATCATTCTACATCAAATTTGATATGGCTCCAGCATATTTAGAGCTCGTTTGGAAGTGATTTTAAGTCAGGAAGTATTTTAAATGACTTAAAACGTTTTTAGAGAGAAAAAAATTGGATTCTAAAAGCACTTAAGGTAGTAGCAAAATGTTTTTGGGTTCTAAAAGCATTTAAGTGCTTTTTCAAATTTTTATCAATGATTGGTTTAAAAAATATTTTCATCAAAAACATATTTAACCATTTTAAAAACACTTCCAAACGAGCTAGTACTTTCAATACAAAATGTAATCACTATAGTACAAAAAGATAGCTCTCACGCCATATTTTAGGGAGGTGTATTCAATTAGACATTGGAGAGATTTTAATAGATTTAAAAATCCATGGATTTTTATGGAGTTTAATTGATTTGCAGAGATTTAATGTAAAAATTTGATTCAATTCTCTTGAAATCTCATATGGAGATGTGAGATTTGTGGATGCTTAAAATACACTACAAAATCTCTCAAATTCCCTCTAATTCCTCAACTTTTTGAAATTCTTTAAAATCAAATTTAAATTTAATACACCTTGAATTTATAAACTTCCTTAAAATCCTAATTGAATACACTTAGATTTCTAAGAATTTTAATAAATTATCTTAAAATCATGATTGAATACACATTGAATTTCAGATAATCACTTAAAATCCAGATTGAATACCCCTAGATTCATTAAAAGAATTAAAATCTTTTAAAATCCCAATTGAATACACCCCAAAGTTGGAAAAAAAAAAAGAAAAAAAAAAGGAGAGTTGTAGTAATTATCATTGATCCCTCAACTTTAATCTAATTAGAGCAATGGTCTCTCAACTTTAACTCAATTGTAGTCATGACCCATCTAACATAACTCATTTTGACAAAAATGACCAGAGCTACACATTTTAATGAGTTGAGGGATCCTAATTATAGCAATGGTCCTTCCCACATAACCCATTTTAACAAAATTCTGACGAATTTGATGAAAATGACCATAGCTACATATTTTAATGAGTTAAATGACTAATAGTAATAAATTTTTAGTTAAGAGACTATTATTCCAATTTAATTAAAATTGAAACACTATTGCTATAATTTATGAAAACAACAAGGAAATAATTAATTGATTTTGTTTTGAAAAAAAAAAAAAAAAAAAAAAAAAAAAAAAGAAGAAGGAACAGATTTTAACGGGCCCGGCCCGAATGGATCATAAGACCCCGCAAAACCCTAGTAAACGAAAGCGTCCACAAATATATATCCTCCTACCATAAGAGGCCGCCGAAGCGTTTGGCAGCACAAGAAGGGGAAGCTCAGATCGAGACGGCGGCTTAGGGTTTCACTTCCCTGAAGGCAAATCAGCAACCATGGTAAACCTTCTCTCCCCCATTTCTCCATCCCCAAATTACACGATTAACGAGTAATATTTTACTTACCATTCAAACTAGAATTCTTAGTCTCTCTCCGTCTGCAGACTTTCAAGAGAAGAAATGGCGGCCGGAACAAGCACGGCCGCGGCCACGTGAAGTTCATCCGCTGCTCCAACTGCGGGAAATGCTGCCCCAAGGTGTGCTTATACCTAATTATCCCTTTTTTGTATTTTTATTAAAGTTTGAATCTTTAGAGGTGAAAGATTTGAAATTCGAAGTGGGTTCTGTGTTTTTAATTAGTTTTTTGGATTATTTTTAAGTGGGTTCAGGTTTTGAATTAGTTTTAGGATTAATTTATTGGGTTTGTGTTAAAAAGGACAAAGCTATCAAGAGGTTTCTGGTGAGGAACATTGTTGAGCAGGCTGCAGTTAGGGATGTTCAGGAGGCTTGTGTTTACGATGGTAATAATCCTTTCCCTTTCAGTTTAATTCCGTAAATGTTTCTTCGTATTGTTTTCGGTGTTATTTTAGTATTTGGTTTCTGATGACTGCTGATAATGTTTTACTGGGAATGCTGTTTGATTTGAAGGTTACACTCTTCCTAAGCTGTATGCTAAGATGCAATACTGCGTTTCTTGTGCCATCCACTCCCACGTTGTGAGGGTTCGGTCTCGCGAAAACAGGAGGAACCGTGAGCCCCCTCAGCGTTTCAGGCGCCGGGTATGCTCTAAACTTCATCCCTATATATCTATATCTTTTATTTTGTTTTAGTTTATGCTTCTATGCAATTTGGCTTATGGTTCAGTGTGACATATACTTTCACATAAGCTGTATGTTTTGTGTTTGTTCAATACTTATGTTTGTTGGGATTTCGTGTTTGAAATTATTCATTATACATTCTACCTAAGTTGACGAGGGTCCATCTATACAAACTTAACAAGTTTAAGAGCAAAGGAGTTAATGCCATGTTGAATTTGCTTAAAAGAGGTTCGGATGCACCCAACTGTGAAGACTCTATTTAGGACATGCATATTGGTAGCTAAACTTTAGACTTATTATTTGGTTAAATGATCCGTGTACTTCCATTACTAGTGGCATTTAGGAGCTTGAAGACTCATGCTAAACAATTTTTTGTTTAACTTCAAAATTGTATGTAGTATCGTAGTAATATCTCAGTAACATTTACTGGCTAGGAGTTTCTCCTGCTAAAGTTTTTATACCTCCGTCTGATTTCCGAATCCATCTGTTGCTTTCATTCTTAATTAAACGTTTTTATATGCCGATATTAGGATAAATTTTGAAGTGTGGTACTTATAAAAGCACCCTATCTGTCTAGTTCAGCCGCATCCCCTCTACCCAATGTTAGCATTTCACTATTTTGGCTAGATAGTTCCTACCAGGAAGCAACATTTGATATAATTGGTTGTCACATTTGGCGGTAATTTTCTAGTTTGTACATTTGCGTTCATCATTCACTGTCTTTTAATAAACCTTTCAATTTCGATGTATACATTTCAGGAGGATACACCTAGGCCTGGTGCACCTGGTGCTCCTGGTCAGGGTCCACGCCCTGTTGGAGCTGGAGCGCCAGCTGCTCGTCCATGAAAAGGCAATGCATCTGCCTGCTCAATTGCTTTGAGGATGTGCATTGAGGCTTTTAATTTTGGCTGCTACCTCGCTTTATTTCCATTTTATCTTTGAATGCATCTTTGACTCCGTTGTGACTTATGTGTAATATCATAGTACTTCAGTCTTATATGTTGTACTTATCATGTTGCGGGAAGGTATTTGCGAAAGCAGCCGGAGATTCAAAACCAGAGTTTTTACATATTCATATTCGTATTAACTTTCATCAACTTTTGTTGGTTTTCACTAAATTTTTATCTCCGAAGATTTTGTTACGCTGGTTTTTAGCCTTAAATTGGCACTATGGTCCTTGAACTATATAAGTTTTAGTTTTGGTCTCTAAACTCTGATAATAGTTGTTCTGGTTCTCGAATTATGTTTTGTGTTGAACTTGCACTAGTGGTTCTTTTGGATAACTCTCAACTTTGCTGTCGCTGACGGGCTGGGATTAGGTTGCAGTCGTCTTCATCAAGAAAAATTGTTGGCTTCGAATGGTAATGGTCCTATTTCCTATTCATTTTTTCAAGTTGCCTAATTAAACTTTTCATTAGTTGGTTTTGGCACAATCCACGACAGAACAATAGCTGTTAAGATCTAGATGCATTCAATCCCTTGACCTATCAAAATACTTTTCAGCAGAGATTTTTTTTAGGCACTGTTGAAATCAGTTGTTTTGCTTTGTCCTTACTGTAAGTTTGTTAAACATTCAAGCCAAATTTGCTGACTGTCATACTGCCGGGTGATGTAGTTTATGCCAAGGAATTTGGATTCTCTCGACTTTAGTGTTCGGAGCCTAAGGATTAGGGAATCCAGGCTCTTAATTTGTGCCAAAGCGAAATTGAAACCCTTGTGTTTGTGTGGTGGGCTAATACATTGAGTTAATGGGGTCAGTCGAATTCAATTTGAATGGTCTGAATTTTCAATGTTTGAGCTTTGAACAGCGAGATCCGAAGAGTAATTCTATCCTATGCCAGGGACAGTGGTATCAGGGTTGATGCTTCATGAACACCATTATATGGTGTGGTATTATGGCCATAGACGAAGCTACATAGGGACAAGGTGGGGCGGCCGCCCCTCCTCTTGCCGGAAATGAAGCCCAGGAGCGACGGTCCACCTCTTTGCCCTCATTAGAAAACCTGCAAGTTGTGAAGCCTCTCCCTTGGCGATGATCTCGATATGTCGTTTTGCTAGACACCAACGTCAGTTTAGTGCCATTTCCTTGTGCGACAATAGACGACGGCGGTGTTGATAAGGTTTGTTGGAAGGCCTCGCGAAAAAGATGGTCAGCAAAACCCTTTTAATCTTTACTACGTCACCGTTTTGTTGAGAGTTCATGATTTTAAAATACGACCTGCCGTTATTTATTTCTATACCGAAACGACACCACATTCTATTCCACATCCTATTTTTTCTTGGGTTTAAATGAGACTAAAGCCCAACAACCAGAACAAAACCATAATCCCTCTTTGAATTCTTTTTTTGGTAATTTAAAAATATGTTGCAAATATTTTTATTATTAAATATTTACCAACATGATACAATTGTTCGTATCGACGTGTTGTATTGTGTAGTCATGTCTGTATTCATGCTTTATAATGCTTGAATGAAGGCTATTGTTGCTGTTGTTGTGTTGTGTGCAACCTTTTTTTAATAATAATAAATAAAAAACAGGTCCAAAACGACGGAACAACGTCATTTTGGACATGAAAAAAAAAAATACAAAAAAAGAAAAGACAAGCTGCATCGTTTTAGTGGTTAAGTTCCGCCCTCCATTCCATCAACAATTATTGGCTTCGCCACTGATTATGGCTGGATACTTGATGGGCCAAGGGCAGTTAACAAAATGTTGTACGGACTATAACACGAGTAAATTTGCATTTCGTTTATATTTGAACAATAACTGATTTTTTTTCTAAACATTGGCTTTGCACCATATAGGGGTAAGGAAAGAGGTTGACAAGTCCACAGAGGAGCAATTGACGGTTGATGTAGATAGACATGGATGCTGTGGCGGGCGTAGGAAAAGGCATGCCAGGTTAAAGGAGAATTGACGAACAAGGATCCTCTTTGGATCCTCTTTGTGGAGATCTGGAGATTAATTAATTATGTCCGTTCATCGTACATCGTATGGTTAGTTTTCGTTAGGTATTATTTATATTTATTTAAAAATTTAAAAATTTAAAAATATTTCTAACTGTTGTACAATAAACGAACATGATTAATTGATCATCCGGATCTCCACAAAGATGATCCGAAGAGGATACTTATCCAGAATAGATAAACGTAATTGCGTTTCTGAGTTTAAATTTTGAAAATGTCAAAAGTCATGATGGCCAAACATGTCTGAATGTTGAAAGAAGCCATGTGCACTGCCATCCAAATCCACATCCAACGCAAACATCACATTTTGTGCTTAGCGGGATGCCACAAAGGACAATCTTTGAAATATGAGTTGTACGACATTATTATCGGTAAGACGTCTTTCATAAAGATATAGAATTTTGTTAATTTTAGATATATTTATATCCGATCTTACGTTTACGTTAACGTTAACTTTACTGATCTTATAAAAGTTGTCCTAGTCAATAGTCTTCTCGAAATTTTTCTTTTTATTTTTGGTAAAATGTTTTGGATATATTTTTTTCTTTTTTGGGTGAATAATGCCATGTGAAAACACATTCCAATTGGGATTTTGTTATTAATGTTTAATAATTAAGGAACATTAACAAAATTTTAAATTTAATTGGTAATGCGATGTATGATTTCATATTGAGTAATAAACACGTTAATTAACAATTAAGTAATAATTTAATCATCAACTTCCCTTAGTTTACAAATTTTAGTCTACAAATTTAGTCTCAATAGCATTACCCTTTCATACTTAGTTTCAATGGCATTTATTCTCAACAAGTAAGACATACATCTATTATTTATCGCATTATTTGTAACTAAAAACTTTGAATGTTTTTATCTTTGATAAATCAAGCGTTGTTTAATAAAGAATTGAATACGATCATTTTGTTTTTATGAATGTAACTGATACATATCGATCATGCTGTTTGGGTTAGATGAAGAAAGGTCCAATGGCGCTAAAACAAGATGAACTTGCCCAAAGCCCATGTCACGATGCCTGATGCAAATTGAAGCCCTTTCAGCCAAGGCATAGGCCATGTGCCTATGACTGAAGTGACAACTGACAGAGACCAGCTCAATACCAGCCAAAAAACACTTTCTAATGGCATGACGGTATAAATGCATGATGACTCACTGCCCTTGGAAGCCCTCGGCCAAGAACAAAGCTTTGGCAATCGGGCCAAATCGCTTATAAAAGGAATAAGAGACAAGGACACTCAACCAATCAAACAAATAACATACAAACTCTATTCTCAATCCAGATTTGCATTCATAACAGTTGAAATCAACCTAGATTCAGTCATTCTAACAGTAGTTCCCTTAGAAAAACTATTTTTTGTCTAGTGTAAAAGCTCTGCTACCTTCCCTAGTGTTGTAGTATCGATTTCCTTGTGTAAAACCTATTTACCATCCATCCCTTTTAGCATAAAACCTCTGTGAACTTTAAGAGAAGTGGCTGCAAGAAGTTCAACCTTACCCGACAAGGTGAAATCTTGCCCGAGTCTCTTTGTTTGTCCTCTAAACTAGTAGATCTGTCGCTTAATGCACTTTTCAGTATGTATTCAAGTTATTTCTATTTGTTTTCTACTTAAGAGTCCCATCTACATTCGAATATGGTTAACTTAATAGATCTGTTTTCATCGAGAACAACCTGGAATCAAAGAAATGGTTTAAAAGAGCCCTTGACTCCCTTCATTTGAACATTTAAGATTATGAACTAAAAGTCCTTGTTTACAAGGCAAGAAAAATAACTTAATGCATACTTAACCCATATGTGACAATCCTTTGATAACAAAAAGTTTGAGTAACTTGGGGCGCAAGTAACAGACTTAAACCAAATATGTTTTACATCTGTTATAACTGAGATAACAGTGGCACGCCTAACACTTTGTTAGTTTTGATTGTGAGCCTCAAGGTCTATACATAAGGCCCCACAAATGGACATTTCAAAGCTAACTTCCAACTCATCTTGCAGCACATCAAGCAGTAGGAGCTCGCCCGACCAACATCAACAAAAGTGCCAGTCAACCTTGGAGAACTGTACAAGGGGCCATCCACCTTGTGCCTTCAAACACATACATGCATCAGTGATCGACTATCGTTCATGTACATAAAAAGATAAATCGAATTGAGACACACAAATACTAAGCAAAGAACTGACTCAGTCCTCGTCAGGCTAATTTGAAGCATATGTAGTTTTGTGGTTAGGAAGAACGGAATAAAAAGAATATTCCCAAGAATCTTATGGGAAAAAGAATTAATGCAAAATTAGGAAATAAACACAATCAGATAAGGATCCGCAAACGTTTGAAAAAAAAAAAAAAATTAAGCAGGGCACGCAACGACGTCGTTTGACTGCGTCAGCGTGTTGCGGTGTCTGCTTGGCGCAGCATTGCCGCGGCATGTTGTGCTTGCTTTGGTAATAATGATGACATGCTGATGCGTCATCGTTTCCGCCGCGACCTCGAGCTTGCATTTGCATCGCGTCGCGTCGCTATGCGGCAGACATGTGTCCTTGTGTGGCCCACAACGACTGAAAACCCCCAAAATTAACGCTAAATTTCACTAGTAGCCCTCGTACTTTTGTTGTATATTTTATTTGCCCCTATAGTTTTCCTTACATTTTCATCCTCCTCCAACGAAGAAATCCCTCTTTCAATCCTTTCAAGCAACTGTTTAAATTTTTTTCATGACAGAGCAATGTGCACAACTAAGTTGGTGTTAATTTTGCCACTTAGTAATACGGTCTAGTGACATTCTTCTTCATTTGTAAGTGAAAAGTCTTAGATTTGATTATCGCCAAAAGCGAATTTGAATCACATTATTATTAGCTCATTATGAGACTAAGCACATCCCTTATTCTTTAGTGTAAATGATATCATTTGTTAAAATAATAGTTGGTGTTAATTCCATTAAATGTAGACATATATCATATTTTTTAGAGCGAATCTACTCTCTAAATGCACTTAGTCGATATCCTCATTTTTACACTATGGATTAGTTAAAGTAAAATCTCGTTCATTTATCAAAAAAAAAAAAAAACCATAGTTTTGACGGCATTTTATGACAACAAAGTCATCGTCAACTGACTAAACCCTATGGTCTAGTTGAATTTTTCAAATAACAAGTGCCCATAATTTTTTTATTGCAAAAAATCGATAATAAATTGATATTGATAAAGATCTGAAGGTAAAATACCCGCGATTATTGGTAAATGCAGTTACCTGCTTATTTAAATTTAATGGTTACGGTTATGGGTAACCATTTAGATAAATAAACGGTTATGGGTATAACAGTTTACCCGTGAAATTTAAATGGATGATTATGGGTATTAACTGCGGTTATAAACAGGTAATCGTTTACCCATTTATTTTATATATGTAAAATTAACACAAACCATGTTCTCTATCGAACAAAACTTAGATCAATGCTATTGACTATAGTGCATGGTTTATATAGCTAATTATATATATTATGTTAATACTTTACATTATAGGTTAAATAACTCAAGCATATTGTCTTCTAAACAGTTTTTGTAATAAAAAATACTTAACAAATATTATATTACCTTCATTATTAACATGGATTAGTAGTAAAAGTTTTCCCAAAAAATTAGGAAAATAAATAACAATTCCCCTCAGCCCCACTCACTTAATTCAACCCAAGACCTGTTCCTCAAACATGTTGCGAATTGCCATTTCAGCAATCCCTCACTTTTGTTAGCATTGTTACTGTAATTTATATATCCTATATTCCAATTTTGTTTTTTAAAACTAACTTTCTTGCTTTTTCATTCTATATCAATTAAAAATATCGTCCGTAAATTATTATTTCAATTATTGAAATGGTGTAAGGATTAAAAAAATTAAAATACGGAGATGTATGATGAATGTACCTATAACGGTGTTTAATTGTAAAAAAAAAAAAAAAAGTATGAAAAAGAGGTAATGGTAAAAAAAAGATAAATGAGTTAAAAAGGGTAAATGGGTAAACAGGTATTAAATGGTTAGGGTTAAATGGGCATGTGGTTATGGGTATAGTTAACAATTTATAAACGGTTATGGGTATAAGTATAACAGTTTATGCAATTACCTAATAGGTAAACAGTTATGCGGATATGAGTATAAATGGTTATGGGTAAATAACCACGTTTACCCATCCGTCATAACCGTTGCCCATCCCTAATCTGAACTCGAAACTTGATACGAGTTACAAAAAGTGCTCATAATTAAATGAAAATAAAATGGAACTATAAGGACGATATATGACTTGAACGAAAGTGTAAGCACAAGATATTACTTGAACGAAAGTGAAAATTCGACGGGTCTTTCGTGAAAATTCAACTTAATAATAAAATAATAAAAAATAAAATAATAAAGAAAGAAACAGAAGGAGGAGAGAGAGGGAGAGCGAGGGGGAGAGAGGAGGATTTTTGCCGCTTTTGCGTTTGGGTTTGGGGGGTTTTTAAAAGGTTTTTCCTTACACCACCGAAAAACGAAACTGGTCTTCCCTTCCAATCACACCCTCTGATTCCTCCTCCAAATCTCCGACCACCGTCTGTCAACGACTCCCTCAACGGCGCCTTTTCTGCGTTTCCTTCCTCTTCCTCCTTTCATTTCCCTCTCTCTTCTCCTCCCCCAATCTTGCCTCCGTTGGTCTCATGGCCCGTCCCCTCTGTTCGGCGCTGCCGAACGACGTCGTCTTCCGCGAGGATCGACCCTGCCCTACGCCGCCCTCGCCGTCATTGCCGACCACCAACCCCGATCCCTCCGTCATAGCCACCGAATCTTGGGCCGGAGCAGAGGAGGCAACCCAGGAGATAGTCTCAAAGATTCAGCCCACTCTGGCGGCCCACCAGACGAGGAAGGAGGTCATTCAATACGTGCAGAACCTCATCACATGTAACGTCGGGTGTCAGGTAATTACAATTCTGCCCAATTACATTTCTTTCGAATTCAGTTTTGCCATCTGGGTTAGTGTTTGTTTTGTGCAATTCTTGTGCAATTTGGTGGTAATGGCGATGTGGGTTTATCTGGTCATGTCCAATTTAGTCTAGTCTTGCAGTGCCAATGCCTACCTGTTAGCAAATGAAAATGTTACTTGTGATGTGATTGATCTTGGTTTTTCAAGGTAATGACTTCAATAAATGGAACGGGATTTTCTTGTGTTTTCCTGTTCGATTTCTGTTTAGCAACGAAATGTTGGTACTTGGTGCAAACCGTGAAGCAATATTGTTTTTCGAGTTCATTTTTTTCTGGGGAATCGGTGAAGTTATGATGTTGTTTCTGAGTTTGTTCATTTCACTGACTTGCTTATAAGTTACGATGGCGCTTTTTGTATTGTTATCTCACAGGTTTTTCCTTATGGGTCAGTTCCTTTGAAAACGTATCTGCCTGATGGTGATATTGATATGACGGCATTTGGCAGTGCAAACATTGATGAAGTCTTTGCAACTGATGTGTATGCAATTATGAAGGGAGAGGAGAATAACGAGGCTGGTCCATTTCATGTGAAGGATGTACATTACATTGATGCCGAGGTTCTTCCCCACTTGATGCCTTAATTTTTTGTTGGGAACCTTCAGTCTCTTCAGTTGAAAACATTTATAATTCCATATATTAGTAGAGTTCGGGTCTTTGATGTAGGTATTATCGCATTTTTCTTTTGTCTGCATCGACATACAATACTTGTTCTTCTGTGGGATGTCTTTCCTATAACTTCGTCTTCTCTTTTTGTGGTAATGTATGTTTGGGAGAGTGTTGAGATTGATGTGTTTAGCAAAATAAGGTTCTTTTGCTAAATGTTATCAATTTTCTCTCGAGTATTGTTTCTTCCGAACTTTGTCTAGAACTGTTAATGTTGGTTCGGAGTTCTCCTGTGGCATATCACCCCCTTTTATTTATGCAACAAAAACTGTTTAGCTTTTCTATTTGCCAGGTTGAATTTCTTGGACTTGACTTTATTTATAGGGAAAGTTTCTGATATTCATGATTGGATATTATGGAACTCAACATCTGCGGGGATTTTGTTGAGTTGAGTGCTTTAACTTTCTTGCGTTTTAACATCAGTGCTTCATGCTTAATGATGACGCTCCTAGGTTGATGAAGATTTCATAATTTTCTTTGTTAGACATTTTCAATTTGCATTTGCGAGGTTACATTATCTAAAATTTGGAGGTTTTCGTTGCAGGTTAAGCTTGTCAAGTGCATTATACAAAATATAGTTGTAGATATATCCTCCAATCAGTTAGGAGGATTTAGTACACTGCACTTTCTTGAACAGGTATTAGCAATTCAAATTTTGATTAGTTACGATTCATATGGTATAACTGAAAGTTCACTCAGGTTCGATCTTTGGGTCATATTTCTTATGTTGCTTCCTCTGCAGGTTGATAATTATATTGGCAAAAATCATCTGTTCAAGAGGAGTATTATTCTGGTAAAAGCCTGGTGCTACTATGAGAGTCGTATTCTTGGGGCCCATCATGGTTTGATTTCAACATATGCTTTGGAAACATTAATCCTATATGTTTTCCATTTTTTTCATTCATCACTGGATGGCCCTCTGGCAGTGAGTACTCCCAAGTCAACTTTGAGTCCTTATTTCAAATACATAGATAAGTTTAAGAGCCTAATTGTTTTTCATTTCTATAGGTCCTTTATAGATTTTTGGATTACTTCAGCAAATTTGACTGGGAGAACTACTGTATAAGTTTAAATGGACCAGTGTGCAAATCGTCCCTGCCTGATATAGTGGGTAAGAGATATTATTGTGTGTTTGTGATGCTTTGTTTATGTTTTCTTGCTCTGTCTCTCTGACACACTCACTTAAAAACTGCAGTTGAGGCACCAGAAAGTGGGAGAGATGATCTACTGCTGAGTGAAGAGTTTATTAGAAATTGTGTGGAAATGTTCTCTGTTCCATCAAAGGGTTATGAGACAAACTTGCGAGCTTTTCCCCTGAAGCATCTTAATATAATAGATCCACTAAAACAGAACAACAACCTTGGGCGTAGTGTCAGCAGAAGTATGCATTCTCTCTCTCTCTCTCTCTCTCTCTCTCTCTCTCTCTCATGCTGTTGTGGAGTTTTATCGTAGTATGATTCATGGGTTTTGTACAGGTAACTTCTATCGAATCTGCAGTGCTTTTAAATATGGAGCTCGCAAGCTTGGTTGGATTCTTTCGTTACCAGGGGAATGCATGGCAGATGAGTTGCCCAAGTTTTTTGCGAACACTTTGGATAGGCATGGAAGCAATGGTCAGACTAATGTGCACAATAATGCGTTGTCTGGAGGTTCTGAAGCTTTGAACATTTTGTTGGAGCTGGGTGGTGATTTTGACAGTCATGGAATGAACCTGCAATATGGTCCCTTTTTCCCTGGATCTGTTACATCACCTCCTTTGTTGGAGCTTGGTGGTGATTTTGACAGTCATGGAATGAACCTGCAATATGGTCCCTTTTTCCCTGGATCTGTTACATCACCTCCTTTGTTGGAGCTTGGTGGTGATTTTGACAGTCATGGAATGAACCTGCAATATGGTCCCTTTTCCCCTGGATCTGCTACATCACCTCCTTTGTTGCCCAGTCCTCCCTTGTCACCTCAGCCATGGAAAGAGAACCCCTGGGGAGGTACGACTGAAGCCCTTCAGTTCCATCAGAATATTAATTCTCAAACTAACATAAATGGTGTTGATTGGGGAGTACATGCGTACCAAGCAAATGATTCCACTTTCTCCGTTGCTGCTTTCAGAGGAGAAAAAAGGAAACCCCAAGGGACTGGAACCTACATCCCCAATGCGGTAGTGGCATTTTTGTTTTCTATAAAATCATTTTCTCAGACTGCATTCATGTAATTCTATTGTCACGAGCTTCATATTTTTGGGTTTCTTTTTCTACTAAGTCATTCTCACAGAGGACTACAGTCCTGGTTTTCATAATCTCATGGTTATCTGCTTACAGTCTTTTCAGTGTTACCGTCCCTTCAAGGATAGGTTGCCTGGAAGGGGAAGGAAACAGGCACCGGGAACTTGTTTCCGATTTCAGAGACATGCCTTTGGTTATGGCTTCACTGTAGCTCCTCAAGAGTCAATCTCCCCTAGAGAATGCAGCCGAGAGCTCTCGGAAGTGGAGTACCCAGTTCTAGGTCATGGAAACTGTGCGACATTAGATTACCATCAACCTCACATGCCTCTTTGGAAATCTTTTCATAACAACAATTTCTCCAACTTGCCAGCGAAACTCGAATCTAGATCCTCATCCCCTCAGTTATGGGAGGAGGCACCCATGCCAGAATTGGACCTTCAAGCGGAGTATTTTGGAGCCGATGAGGAGAGGTAGTTTGATTTGTTAATTTGAAGTAGTCCTGCACAACGGCTTTTCTTCTAAAGCTAAATAGCTCTCTTTTTGTTTGTATCTTCAGGATTGAAGAACAATCATACCATCTGAAAAATGAAGATCAGGCATTCCACCTGAAAAACGAAGATGATTTTCCGCCACTCAACTCTCGAGTGCCGTTGAAGGAAGGATTATGCGTTGGAGAATGAAGACACTGGACTGAGCTTCCGGGAAGACTTTTCCCCCTCACCTTCCATCTCCTTGGGACCTCTGTTATTAGTTGTTTCGATGTAGCATACACATGTTGTACATTCTGGTTCGTTTTTGTCGTTACATATCTACGCGCACATTCGTGCGCTTTCATTGGAACGGGTGGATGATGTATATACGGGGTAAAGTTGGCCCCTCGGCTTGTCATTCCCTCCCAAAGTTTCTAGTTTTAAACACACTACTGAGAAACCTTTGTTAGGTATCTTTTAGGTTGGTATACAAATGATGAAATCTATAAATGTAACAGGAAAGTTTTGGTTATGTTGATTTTTTTTTGGTCGAATGTTATTTTGAATCGATGAAAGTTAATTGCAGTGAAGTTGAGTTTATTTTGGTGAGGCAGTAACAGTTGCGGACGTGGGTTTAATCAAGTTGTTTAGAACAATGTGTTTTTCTCTCAGCAATCATGTCCAAACCCAGGTTTGATCAATTAGAATATTGTTGTACTAAAAAAATGAATTCTACAAAAGTTACCATGTGGGAACCTTATGCTTAAGATGAACAAGCTGTCGAACGTAAGGGCTCGTTTGGTGCCACAATTTAATTGGATTAGAAGGTCGAGGTAAATGATTTTCATTTCAGCGGAGGATTATAAGTGGTGAGAAATGAAGGAAACTCTCACCTCGTCTTACATTTTTGTGAGAGTTAAGTAATTCTTCTTCTACCTTCATGTTGGGAAAAATTTATTCATTTCTTCCTTCAACACACATTGAACGTAGTAAGTTTTCTACTACAATTCCATCCTTGAGGTTGCACCTTCGATTAGTGATTCACGATAATTAAAAATTTCTCAGACAACTAAGCAAGAACGCACCAGTGGTCTAGTGGTAGAATAGTACCCTGCCACGGTACAGACCCGGGTTCGATTCCCGGCTGGTGCATCCCTTCTTTTTACTTTTTCGTTCATGAGAAAGAGATTTGTCGTCCTTTTGCCCTTTTTCTTTTAAAAAAAAAAATAATGAAAAGGATAGTTTTTAGTCATATTCCAACCCAACGACGTGGCAACGGATTTTAGGGAAGAAATAAATAAAGTCGTACTTGGGTGGCACTAATTAAGTAAGAAGAAGAGCATCAAAGTTGCTTTCTCCCTCACAATTATTATTCTTAATTAAATTAGTAATTATTATACATAGAGAATGCTTAAATTACTTCAAATATATACAAATTGGCTGAATTCATTTGATCTGTCCATTTCATTTCAGTTGCCTGCCTCCTTCCTTCACCATCACAATAAATCTTTCGAGCCAACAACCTCTTGCTAATTTCCACAAGTTCAAGTTCAAGTCTGCGGACTAAGCAAAATGTGGGCGGCTTAACTCAATATATTTTACTATTTGATGATTAGGCAGATGATGACGCTCGCGTACGTAGACGCATCGTTAATTAATTCACGTAGAAGGTCGTAATACGAGAAAAGTAAACTAACTAAAAAAAATCTATTTGTGTCGATTTACTATTAGTTATCACGTATAATAAAAGACAAATCTCTCTGTCAATGTTATTTATATATTCTAAACGTGAATATTATGTGATTTGGGAGATTAGGAGGAACTTTTACATGTCATTAGGTCGTATATATTCCCGTGCAAGTGTAGTACTCGTACGAAGATGTATGACATCCAAGTCTTCCTACAGTATTAGAGCGACAGTTTTTCGTACCAAACTACTCGAAAAACAGATAAACATCGAGAAATATCAGGAAATAATACAGTAAAACAAAGGAAGGTATAATACTGTATTTTTTTGTACCTGTTCATCCTAATTTTTGTTGTTATTTACACACGTAAGGATTTACATGCCAAATTAATCAATGGGTACAGAGCTGCCTATATAATCATACTTAACTATAACTACCTGCACTATAATATATAACCATATATATAAATATATTATATTATAATATATATATATATATATATTTGAAACAATCAAGTGTTTGACTATTTTCCTGTTCGTAGTGCATTACGTACAAGTCATGACTTGTTTCATTAGAAAAAAGAAAGAAAATGGTGTGCTGTGTAACCACATAACCGACGGTTTATCCATTTAAACTATGATATTATTTGTTCTTTGTTAATTTGTACACTACAAACTGCAACATGTCTTCCCCATTCTCACCTGTCTGAATTAGTCCAAACGCATACTAGGGTTTTCATATATTTATCTTGTAAATTTTATCCGCAAGTCTTTTGTGATTGTAACTTATTGCATAAAAAGGTGACGTTGAACTAAATCTTTAGTTAACGATATATTAGCGATTCTATCAGTTTCAATCCAATCTCGTTAAACTTATAACTTAACTACTTAACGTATCGTGTACGATATTATCAAGTATCTTGTTTTATTAGAAAAAAAGGTGTGTTGAGTTATTGATCAGACATGCGTTATAAAACCTCGTAATGAAACATTTATTTATTTTAATTATTACATTATTGTTGTTTGCTAATTTGTACACTACAACCCACAGCAACTAGCTTCCCCAATCTTACCTCTCCTCTTTTGGATGAGTTAGTCCAAACGCAAACTAGGGTTTTGACGTTTTCAGGTTTTAAACTGTTAGCTAGTTCTATAAAACAAGTATTTTGTAATCCATTGCAAATTACGGACGGCGAGTCGCAAGATGGCACTTCTGCATGCATGACTGGTATGCTCAACCAAATTAAATTTTATTTTCTATAAGGTATAAAAATTCTGGTTATAAATTTCACAGGCTTCATGCAGCTTTTATAATTTATTTGAGACCGACACAGACAGTTATATATTGAATCGAGATCTTCTTCCAATCTTTAAGAATTAAGAGATTTGGGTTGTTAAAGTGAGGAGATTCAGGGTCTTTAATTTATGTAAGTATGAGCCAGTAAAATTGATTAATATGAACCGTAAAATTTAAAATAAGTTATCTGAATTTCCTAATGCATTTGTGGATATAAAGATCTGGGGAGAAATGGGGACAAAAATAAAGAAAAAAATCATTGAGAAAGAGAGGATAAGAATATAATAATTGGGAGTGGGGGGACCCAATGAAAAATTGAAAATGCATGAAGAGACAAGTGAGCTGACGATTGATTTGCCAACCCACTACTAAATAATTGGAAAAATGAGGTGGGAGGAGCCCTCCGTGGGTTAACACAGCCGTTTACGGTGATGAAAATTTTCAAATCAAATTAAATTATGCGTTACTAAAACACAAGGAAATCTAATTTATTTGACGGAAAGAGAGATAAAGAGAAGAGCATCAAATAATAGTTGATTAGATTACTTTAGAAATAATAGTTGATTAGAAAGCAAATACAAACAAAATTGTTAGACAAATATAAGATACACGTCTCTCGACTAAACTTATTCATGAGGGCAATTCATCTTCTTCTTTATGTCTCAAGGTTCTACAATTGCAGACTTGAGGCTATCAAAAATTTATTACATAGTGAACATAATGGGCCCGAAACCGCTCTAGTCTCTTAGTGGCTCCGCTCATGCTAACTTATTAAATGTCGGGGAGGGAAGGTAGAATAAGTGAGATCAAACCAGTACTAAGATAATAAACATTATAACGTTTTGCTATTACTGTAAAATCCGTTTGCCTTTAAAGTGTAATCATAAAAACAATAAAATTACTTTCGGGTCTCCAACATGAACTTTGAGAATCCTCGCAAAATTGAAGTATTCACAAGATCTTTTCTTTTTTTTGGACAAGATCTTTTTTTTTTTGGACAAGTATTCACAAGATCTTTGGTGTGTGCAATAATGGAACTGTTTTAACTCACTTCAAAATGATTGTTATAATGATTTTTGTTAAACTCTACAAACCTGATAAAAATCATGAGTTATATATACGCTATAGCGAATCGGTGTCGAAATTAAATTTTAGTTTAAGAAGGACCAAATGTCTCAATCGAAAACTCTCTCTTTATTTATAAAATTTATTCTGCATGTGGTACGCAACCAACCAACATTAGTTAGGCTTGGTATGTTATCGTCTTCATCATTACCTTTCTTAAACCTAAACCCCAAGTCTCTATGACTTTCTTTTTTTCTCCATCCAACGATCCCCATACCAAAGTCTTACTCAAAGCTCACAATGTCTAAACTCGATAAAAGCCACTCACCTCAAGTAAGAAATTAAAGTAAAAACGTCGGATTGAGATCTTGAGCTTACGAAAAATCTTAAAAATCATAAGCATAAGACTAAACTTTTTTTAGCCAAAATGGTCCTTGAAATTGGCATAACTTCTCACTTTGATCTCTGAGATTTGAAATCAATAGAAGTAGTCTCTAAGTTTGTCCACCATCAATCATTTAGGTCATTCCATAAAAAATCTCCATTAAATAAGGCTAAAATGACAAAATTACCCTTAATTTTGGTTAAATCATTTGGCCCATTGTTTATTAAACTGACGGTGTTTTTGTCATTTTGGTCCTTATTTAATATAATTGTTTATGGAATAACCAAAATGATTGATGGTGGACAAACTTAAGGACCGCATTTATTAATTTCAAATCTCAGGGATCAAAATAATGAGTTATGCAAATATGATGGACCATTTTGGCTAAACAACAAAAAATGTTAGAATGCACATGGGAGCTTCCTGATCCATTAATTGCTTCGCCTCTGTTGCCAATTCAATAAGTATATATATAAAAAAAAAAAAATTATTAAGATTACCAACACCAGCAGATTTGTTTAGCAGTGAGCGGTAATTTGACAAGCGCTAAACAAACCGTGTTTGCCCCACATGTAAGCTAAACACATGTGCGTGATCAAATCTATGACTTTGAATGCATAAAAAAATACGCTTAACAACTTAAGATACAAATATCTTGCATAGGCTTTACTTATATGTATTGCTTTTTATTTTATTTTTTTGTAAAGAACTTCCAACAGATTCATGTCAACTATGCAATAATGATACATCATCATACATGCATGTAAGCTTGGTTGTCGTATCCGTGTGATATTACGGATCATGTTGTGTCAAATTCGTTGTTTTAACAAGTGATCTAATAATGACTTGATTCGTTAATAGATTATGTCGTTTTGTGTTAGATTAATAGGTCATGCAAGAAATTCTCATGTCTAATGTCGAGATTTGACAAATGATATTTCATCGGATTCTTAACGAGTGACCCGATAACCATCTGACATGTCAATGGGTTCTTAATGGGTTATTCGATAACGACCCAACTCGTTAACATGTTGACCTAAAATCCATTATTTTTATGTTATTTCATGTCGAATTAACGAATTGTGTAACAAATTGACAGCCTTACATGCATGTAACATAACCAAACGGAATTTCAAACTACAAAATGCTAAAAAAGCCTAAGCATTTGACGCAATAAAACAACCCAAACAGTCCCTATGGAGTTGCCACCACCACCTCTTGTCACACATGGACCACTCTCACACTGTCATACATAACCGGATCTCCTCCGGATCCAAATAAACTGAGCTTAATGATTAAAAGATATGGACAATTGAATTTTGATCCAGCGGCTATAATTATTATAACTCTAAAGGATATCCTGTTTGTAATCGTTGGATCAAATTTCAACGGTTCGAATTATTTTTTCAAGAAACTCAGTTTATTTGGGAGGGGATCCGGTTTCCTGTCATACATCTCTTCCTGTTTAGTGTACTACTGGTGCAGTGTTTTGCCTCTCTTCTATATTTATAGCTTTTACTTCTTCTCTTCCAACACGTTAACGTTAACCTAAAACTTGTTATTTTTGTATTATTTCGTGTCAAATTAACGAGCCGTGTAAAACATTGACAACCATGCATGTAACATTTCCAACGGAATTTCAAACTACAAAATGCAAAAAAAGCCAAAGCATTTGACGCAATAAAAATAAGGGAACTTTAACGAAAAACTCTTGGTATTGTTTATTTTAACGAAAAACCATATTTTTACGTTAAAAAATCAATTCTGGTACTATTCACTTTACTCTTTATTTTATCTTTATCTTTAAAACTCAAAATTTTCAAACAATTTTTATAGTTTTCTTGAAAACAACCCAAACAGTCACTGGCGAGTTGGCACCGCCACCACCTCCCGTCACACGGGGACCACACTCACACATCTCTTCCTGTTCAGTTTCCCTGTTCTATATTTACAGCTTTTACTTCTCTCGCTTCACTTGAAAACTCAATTGCCTTGCCCACAAACAACAACAGCAACATCCCACAAAAGTGCTTTTACAACTTGGATTCCTCCCCTTTCCCACAAATGGTACCAACAAAGTGTAGCCACAGATTCTTCAAGTTTCGTACCCCATCTTCCACTACACCACAATCTCTCTGATTCTTCAAAACTTTTGACAATTTCTCAAACTGCCCCTCCCAAAAACCCACCAACCATTCCCTACTCCTCAATTCCCCACACAAACACAACTCTCCCTTTCCAAGTTTCAAACTTTCTTTCCATTTGCCTCTGAAATTTGACATCTTTTTAAAACCCAAGTCCCAAATGGTTGCCAACAAGTACGAGGGGGCCTCTCGCGCCGTGGTAGTGGGTTTGGGTTGGATTATGCTGAGGATTGACTACTCGAGGCTCTTCTGGCTCTTGTTTGGTGTCTTCTCTTATGAAAACCACGAGGGAAAGCCTCGGATTTGATTTCCCAAATTTCCCATTTAATTTTCCCACCACACCCTTTTGATAATTTTTAGCAACCTTTAATTTGTTTCTAGTAATCACCTGCTCTCTGGTTTGTTCATCAAGCAAAACAAACAACGTTTGCTTGGAAGTCAGTAGCTGGAATCCTCGAACATGTCGATGGCAGACAAGACTGGCTATGTTGAAATGGATCCTACTGCGAGATATGGTCGGGTATGTAATACTAATATGCATGTTACCATTAATTTTTTTTTCTAGAGACTATTTTTTTTGAAATTTTGGACCTTACCCAGTTGCCGGAATTGATTGTTTTTGTGGTGGCTCAAAGTGTACTACTTGCTTATACTTTTTTTTCCCCATAAATTATGATGTTTAAATTCCATTTATATATGTGTGTGTATATATATATATTAAAGTTGGTTACTATTTGTTTCTTGAAATTATTTAATTAAATGAATTTTGAGAACTATCTGAAAAACCATGGAAATGCTTAAACTTTGGAATCTCAGATCATCAGATATTTGAGTTTGATCAAATGGTTGGTGAGCATGGATTTATTGCTCGCCATGAGTAGGTGATCAATATTGTATTGTATGTGTGTGTGTATGCATGCATGCATGTATGTTCTTGTACACAAGTAGAATAACATTAAGTCTGGTTATAGAGTTTAGATAGTTTTGAAGGATGGAATAGTTTATTTGGTCAATCTTGTTTACTGGGTGAGTCATTGTCTAATTCATCATTAAGTACTTTAGTTTAAGCTGGAGTATTCGCCATCCGGGTGATCCCGATGACCTTGAACCCTAACCCATTAGTTTTATTTATTTATTTATTTTATTTTATTTTATTTTTTATGACAGTTGGTGTAAAGAAAGATTGTTAATTTAATACAAGATGCTAATTCTTCTCTTAAATAATATTGGTTTTCAATTCTGTGAGCTCTTTGGACTTGGATTGATGGTGCTTGTTAGGAGTTGGAGAAAATTTGGGAAATAAATTTGATTGTTTAATTTGGTGCCTCATTAGTTTAGATGTAAAACAAGGGTGGTGCTATCCACACACCAATTTTTACCCCTCACACACCCCTCTCAATTTCTGGCCATCGGATTGAAAGAACCAAAGAAGATCAATGAACAAAAATTAACAAGGGTGTGTTGGAAGTAAAAGGGGGTGTGGGAATAGCACTCCCCTAAAACAAAATCAAAAGGATTTCTTGGCCAGCAAGCATCTTGGTCGAAGTTTTATTCAGTTGTGCTTATGCTATCTATATTATCTCGTAAGGGACAACCTTGTAATACCATTAGAGTGAGAACTTCAAATCTGATTATTCTCCGAATGGTACTCTTTAACTAAAAGTCAGTTCCTGACTCCTGAGCATATGGTTAATTATGGATTCAAGAGTAATTAACCATATGTTGATAATTTCAGTGATAATAATAGTCGATGGAAATTAATAGAATGTTGAGTCAATTAATTTGTTCTGGTTTATGTATGGAAATAAATAAACGGAAATGATATTTTCGATTGCTTTTTGAAGTGACAATAGTATTTTCTTCGTGTTAGTTTGAAGAAGTTCTTGGCAAAGGAGCAATGAAAACAGTGTACAAGGCAATTGATGAGCTGCTTGGGATGGAGGTGGCATGGAATCAGGTAAAACTTAACCAAGTTCTTCGCTCACCAGAGGATTTGCAACGGCTTTACTCAGAAGTTCACCTCCTCAGCACCCTCAACCACGACTCCATAATTCGGTTCTACACCTCCTGGATCGACATTGAGCACAGAACTTTTAACTTCATTACTGAAATGTTCACATCGGGGACGCTAAGAGAGTAATCTTCTTTCCAACTCTAGTATTGCTAACTCTAGTTCCTCAACTTGCATATCTTTTGAACTAGGTAAAACACTGGAAAATGGAGAAAATGTGACATTAGACCCTAATTGTAGCCTCTTCCCTCCAAAGTCGTTTCTTCATTAAATCTATATTAATGAGAAGGACAATGTGATCAACAGATTGGGAACCGTTATCCTTGATACTAATTCTTAAGCATGAAATAGGATTCCTTATTCAATGCATTTGGCTCAATGTATTGATAAACTACTCTATCTTTCATATGCAGGTATAGGAAGAAATATAATCAGGTAGACATCCGAGCCATAAAGAACTGGGCCCGCCAGATCCTTCGGGGTCTTGTATATCTGCATGGACATGATCCTCCAGTGGTCCATAGAGATCTTAAGTGTGACAACATCTTTGTTAATGGGCACCTTGGGCAAGTCAAAATTGGTGATTTAGGGCTAGCAGCAATTCTCCGTGGTTCCCAATCTGCTCACAGTGTCATAGGTACTCGTTTATCTCCATTATTAGCACATAAATTCTGGCACTTATTTCCACTGGAAGATAATTATCTGTCTCTATACTTTTAGGCACTCCAGAGTTCATGGCACCAGAACTATACGACGAAAATTACAACGAACTAGTCGACGTCTATTCATTTGGCATGTGTGTATTAGAGATGCTTACATCTGAATACCCATATAGTGAGTGTGTCAACCCTGCACAAATCTACAAGAAAGTGACAGCGGTAAGGTTAAGTTTCGTAGTCAAGATTAATAGGTATCAGTGAACAGAACCTTACCCCTTGCCACTGTTTTTCTTCAGGGGAAGCTTCCAGGAGCATTCTACCGGATTGAAGACTTGGAAGCACAGCGATTTGTTGGCAAATGCTTGGTAAATGCTTCAAAGAGATTGTCAGCTAAAGAATTATTACTTGATCCATTTCTCGACTGTGGTAAAGATGAATCATTGCCTTTGGGAAAGCTTGGACGCCCAAAGCCATTTTTAAACGACAAGGAAATGGAGAAGCTGCAATTGAGTGATCATCCAACCAGGACTGACATGACAATCACGGGGAAGCTAAATTCTGAAGATGATACCATCTTTCTCAAAGTTCAGATTGCTGATAAAGACGGTACTATTTAACTTCCTCTGGCTGTTGTTGTCGCTCAAGTGAACTCGAGATTCAAATGGTGAACGTTTCTTCAACTGTTTTCTCATGCAGGTTCTCTTAGGAACATATATTTTCCTTTTGACGTATTAAACGATACACCATTTGATGTTGCAACGGAAATGGTCAAGGAATTGGAGATCACTGATTGGGAGCCATTTGAAATTGCTAATATGATTGAAGGGGAGATATCTGCTCTGGTACCAGATTGGAAACCTGAAGCCTACCACACATTCAAGAATCAAGATGATGACAAAAATGGACCTCACCGTCCTTTTGACTCTCACCGCTACTCATCATCTCGCTCGTCATTATCTGGCTTGATCAATTCTCATGGCATTAATGGAATGACAAGTGGCTGCGATTCACTCCAAGGTATGATTCATAGAACTCACTAAGTTAATTTGCACTGTGACTACTCACTATTATTTTTGGGCCTTTTACACCTTGAACTTAAAAGCCTAATGGCTTGACTTTAGCCGTCTGTTTCTGTATGCTAGTCTTTCCTAGAAGAACATTGCCTATGGAGGCTAGTTGTAGTCCATTAGAGATCAAGGGGGCTAGTTGCAGTCCTGTTCCATTTCTTATAACACGTCCTTGGTGAATAAAGGATTTAATCTGGAGTCTATAAATGTGTCAAGAAACTTTACCGAACTGACCAGAACATAAATCACATGATAATATCAACTTTGCAATAGATATGCCCTCCAGCTGAGGCTGATTTTGGGCATATCAGAATATGTCTAAACTGCGACTAAATCAACTTTTGGCTTTGAAAGTAGCCTGTAGTTGGATGAAGGCTTGAACATTGGGATGGGTGTTTTGAGTGTGGGTCGGTTGACTATTGTTGTGTGCTACTCCTGAAGTCTGATCCACGTACATATATGATGCATTTCTAACAAGTTTTATAGGCCAGGCCTTTAGGGCTGCATTTTCCTGCTAAAAGTACTGACACGGGGATTAAGCAAAGCCCCGTTAAGATTTTGAGTCTTACATTTTAATTGCAAATGATTGTGGTTGCAGATGATTTGCCTGACGAGACCAGCTCACAAAGCTCATCACATTTGGTAACATCTCCCAACGTAAGTTTCATTTCTGCCAATGAGCATGGGACTAAGATGTTCCCCACAGGAGGAGACAAACATCCCATATCAAAATGTCACAAGTCCACAAGGTTTTGTCCCGAAGAAACACGCAATGCTGGGAAGTCTATAGCGAAAAAATATTTCGAGAGATGCAAAGCTTTTCTAGCATCTGGTTCAAAGGATAAAAGGATCATGGATAGCCAAAAATTGATGAGGAATAGGTCATTAGGAGACACAAGAAGCCAACTACTACACCGGTCTGTGGTTGAAGAGGTGAATAGGAAGCGCTTGTTTAAGACGGTGGGAGCTGTGGAAACTATTGGGTTTCAAGCGCCTTGTGAGATTTCAAAGAAGTTGTAGAACCCATTAGCTGTTGTTTGTTTTGTTATACAAGAACCACAAGAAATGAGAATGGTAAATTACGCCAGTTACTTTTTACATTTCTCATGAGCAGTAAACTCAGTAAGGGAGGAATGGAAATTTTATTTCCCAATCTGGAGATACAAGAAATGACAGTTTACTGTCTTGATTGCTCCCGATATGGCGGAAATAGTTGTCAAGCCACAAGCAAGGACAAGGTTATACGAATGAATTTGTGGACCACTTCAAGAATCTAGTGACTTGTATGTTGTAAAAAATTTTGTGCAGAAGGATTGTAATTATGCTTCCGTAATGTCTTCTATATCAGGATAAATGCTTAGTCTGTTAGGTTCTTAAATGTGTTGATGCCCTTTTCTTTTAGTGTTTTCCATAAAAAAAATCCTATTTAGTTTAGTCTTGACAACTGATAACGTTAATGAAAAACACTTGACGAATCAAACTATAGACACAGAATTTCGTCACCTATAGTACTGTAACTGTTGGGTCTAGATCAGGTGTTCTAAAATGGAGTTTTGAGGGATGTATGGAAAAGTAAAGTGCATGACAATACGTGATTGGTTTGCGATACTGCCACAACTAGTATCCCGATGCAGGTAAGTTTCTCTCATTTGGAAGGAACTCAGTCCTAACCTTTACAGCTAGCAGGCTGCAAGTGCACATATGCCATTTTGCATTATAAGATGATGGTGAACACAGCAACTGATGTGTTTTTTGTGTGAGTAGTCCCTGCCTGTATTATCTAATTCACAGTAAACACAGAGACTGATGTGTTTTAGGTACGGGTTGTTTGGATGGGAACTTACACAAACTACTTGGATCCATAATGTTGAATTATTGAAGATAGGGTTTGGTAAGGTAGCTGGTTTAGGAAATGTTTCTTGATGGATGTGTTTTGCCAATTTTGGATATGTGAAGGCTGTAGACTTGTTGATATATGCAAAATCCAAACAGTCTTTACCCGGGAATCCTGGGTTGCACATTTTTTGTGGGTTTGATGAATAAGAGTTTGATCATGTTCTAACTCACGAGTCCTTCTACCATACATCAATGCGTATAATATTACCTTTTAAATGGTTCGTGTCTATCTGTTTAATTCGTTTGAATTATTGAACATACATCTATCCTTTGAATTCATCAATGCATGCCATACATTGTACTCCAAAAATTTTGCCAACTTCATGCCTATTCACATAACTTTGTTAGTTTTTGTCCATTGATCTTCTTTAATTCATTCGATACAACGGCTGAATGCTAAGAGGGACGTGTGAGAGATAAAAGTAGGTGTGTGGATAGGACCACCCTTTCAAATATTGTAATGATTGGTCCCGTGTAAAATAAGGCCATGCCCTTATAATTAACTCCATTCCAAAATTACATGATTAAGATTTTTTCATGCAACTATAATTAGGCATCCAATTGGAGTAGGCAATGAGTTGTAGTGATGAGAGGATTAGGTAGCAATAGCATGCTGTAATTGTTTGATAAATCATCATATACTTACCGCCCCATATCATGTTTTTAGTGAATCCTATGAAATGAACTCTTACAATGCGAAAAAGAAATATTTAGCCAATACTTCTTCTTCAACGAGTTATTAGGAGTAAAAAATTTGAACTTAAAACGTCTTCTAATATTAAAATAAAAAAAGGGATGTGCTATTCACACACCCTATTTTACTTCTCACACATCCCTTGATAATTTTTGTCCGTTGATCTTTTTCAATTCATCCGATCTGATGACCGAAAATTAAAAAGATGTGTGAGAAGTAAAATAGGATGTGTGGATATCACATTCCTAAAAAAATACTAGAAATTGTTTGAGTTGAAAGTAACAAAAGCCAAAGGGAAACCTACTTTTTGAAAAAGGGTCGATCAAGCGTGAGATCATGGGATTCATTCCCGGAGATGATTATGATGGTCCTCCAATGAGATTTATTTCCTGAATTTTCTGTGTGGTCCTAATTGGATTTTTTTTGCTCAGTTTTCAAATCTGGTACTTCTTTGTTCCTTGGTCCTCTTGCATGTTACGATGTGTCCAAATTCGTTATCTTGTCGTGTAAGGTTTTCTTGTCATACTGCACAGTCGCAATTGCTAGAAATACCTTCTTTCTCAAAGTATGTATTATTGAGTGATTGTATTGTAAAATCAAGAGTTAGATCTTGCATATGATTTAATGAATCTTTGCACGGGTGAAATTTTGTATAGAATTCACACGAGTAAATTCAACGTAGCATTGTAGCCGGACCCAAAAAATAGAGAGAACCAATAATTGACAAAGTTATTTTCTCGCTCCTAGCTAGCTAAGAGTGATTAGCAATCTAATGACTTCATTTGTGGGTCGACTAGTTTTCCAAAAAGAGGAATGCTATCTACTTTTTCTTTGCCTTCCCCTATTTATTTTTTCCACTCATCGTTTGAGATGTATATTTATTAACAAATTAAATTACATAATTAATGCATTAAAAGTGTAAATTCTAATTTTCGACTTAAAAAAATGAATTATGTACTTTAGTTTGTTAGTAGAATACACGTGTCAAGTGATAAATGAAAAAGGTAGATAGGGAAAGACAAATGAGGAAGGTAGCTAGCATTCTTCTTCCGAAAATGCTCTTTAGGTTATGCTAGGTTAATAATTCGATTTCATTCTAGTATTACCAAAAGGTGAGTGCTAGCAACCTTCTCACTTACATTCTCATTTAAACATTCTCACTTTTATTCATACTATTACTACGAGTATTACACTAGCACACAAAGCTAAACATTTGATAATCTTAAATGTCGTATCAACTTATACATCTTTTTTAATTTGTCATATGAACTAAAATTTTAAGCAATTTGTCATATCAATTTTCCAAAATCATTAATTTGTCATCTCACTCTAACTCTGTTATGTTTTCCATCCAAAATAAGCTACATAGCTTGCACACTTATTTACAAGGTTATTTTTGACATTTCAACTCCCCACTCCCTTTCAAGATTATTTCTAAAATTTCAAAGTTATTTCAGACATTTCAGCTGTGACATCTCACATTGCCCAGGGGAGTGATCCTTATATGTATATTCTCATCCCTACCTAGCACGAGGCCTTTTGGGAGCTCATTAGCTTCGGGTTCCATGTGAACTCCAAAGTTAAGCGAGTAGCGCGTGAGAGCACTCCCATGATGGGTGACCCACTGGGAAGTTCTCGTGTGAGTTCTCATAAACAAAACCGTGATGGCGTGGTTGGGGCCCCAAGCGGACAATCAGTGGTGGAGCGGCCCGGGTTGTGGTGGGAGTTCGTGCTCGGATGTAACAATTTGGTATCAGAGCCTAACCATGGCCGTGGTGTGCCGATGAGGATGTCGGGCCCCTAAGGGGGGGTGGATTGTGACATCCCACATCGCTCAAGGGAGTGATCCTTATATGTATATTCTCATCCCTACCTAGCACAAGGCCTTTTGGAAGCTCACTAGCTTCGGATTCCATGGGAACTCCAAAGTTAAGCGAGTAGCGCGCGAGAGCACTCCCATGATGGGTGACCCACTAGGAAGTTCTCGTGTGAGTTCCCAGAAACAAAACCGTGAGGGCGTGGTCGAGGCCCAAAGTGGACAATATCGTGCTACGGTGGTGGAGCGGCCCGGGTTGTGGTGGGAGCTCGGGCTAGGATGTGACATCAGCTCCTTTTTTTTAATATACATGAATGACCACGTTAAATTCTCAAAACTTGGAATTAGTTAAATTCATGTTAGTGAACCTAATGTCATTTTTAGTAGTTGACAATAAGTTTTTGAAACAAACCCAGCATGTTCTTTTTACCAGCCAAAAGTTTTTTGTTCGTACAAAAGAAAAGTAGGGAACTTGTAAATATGAGGTCAAAAGTCCTAAACCAATTTATTCCCACCCCATATCTATGAAAATGTCTCAAAAGTCCAAAATGACCCTGAACACAAGTCATGTGCAATGTGCATTGTACATGATTTCTTTTGGATGGAAAATTTAAGTAGGTGAGATGACAAATTAATGATTTCAGAAAATTAATATAACAGATTGCTTAAAAATTTAGTTCATATGACAAATTAAAAAAATGTACAAGTTCATACGACATTTCAAAAAATTTCCCTTATATTAACAACAACAAAGCATTTTCCCACTAAGTGAGGTTGACTATATGAATCCTAGAACGCCATTCCCTTATATTAACAAAGGAATAAAAATAGTGGGACTTTGACATGGTTATATTTTAGGTTTAAGTGCTAGTGGAGTACATATGGCATGCAAAGAAGTGAGAAGGTAAGTGAGAAATTCACCATACATGCGCAGATAAGAAATTTACTTTTATAAATTGATAATACTAAGAAGATCAAAATTTTAAATTATATTTGCAGGCCAAATAATGCGTAACCAAAAGGAAATATACACGTTAATCAATACTTAAGTAATAATTTAATCATAAACCACTATATTATTTGATTTATAAATTTAATCTCCTTAGTGTTATCTTTTATAAATATATACCATTTTTACAAACAAAATATAAACTTTTTTATTTTTTTTTTTAACTATGAAGCTATATATTTATTTCCAAGATTCATAATAATTCAGTCTTTGGTGAAACATTGGTGGTTCTAAATTCTCTCCAGATCTCTCACACCAAAGCCACACAATTAATTAATTCGGGCTTTTGAAATTTGATTCAACTAAAATTATTATAACTTTTAAAGAGGTCCCTGTTTGTAACCGTTTGATTAAATTTCAAGAACCCAGATTAATTGATTGTGTGGTTTTGGTGGAAGGGGATCTCTTCCAGTAGTCCTCGACCTCGATCTCCTCTGTCATCAAGAAAACAGCACAGTAACTACGGAAATTAGGTTGAATTTATATCAACCCCTCGTACTATATGCTTAATTGTGTGTCAAAATCAACAAGTCAAATGCATTCGGAATGATGAGTCCTCTTGCCATTTCCACCTAAACCGTTCATATATAGGCCATAGGGAGCTGCCACACAATTGCAACTTAATCAGCAGTAACTGGTGGTCTGCATCACTCTTGCATTGCCCGCGGTTCGTGGTATGGCATGTAGCCATGTGGAAACCCTAGCTATCACAAGTCTTGTGCGTTGTGACAACGTAGAACATTGTTACTCTATCTACATGTTACGTCATTAAACTATTAATTTAAAATTGCTACTTAGTATGAATATATGTGCATCTAAATATACAAGTTCTTTGAAGTCGCCCTTTAACCTTTATTCTTATGGAGAGGAGATGCTAATAACCCCAGAAGACAGAGAAAACTTCAACCGTACTTCTCTATCACGTAAGAAGTTGAATAGTATGTATTGTTCGATTAACGGTTGTCATGTGTTATAATATATTAATTATTAATAAACACATAGAAAGGTTTCAGCATGATGATATATTTAACCCGTTACATGGCAAGATTGTTGACAATCAATGTTAGGTAGAATCAATGTTAGATATGGTTGAGTGGAAAAAATTAGGTGCAATTAATGGGTTTTGTGTGGTAGCAAATAATCTTAGTTTAATTAAGTGTGTGGTGTAGCTTTCATTTGGTTTGCTATAAATACTCAAGTCCTCAAGCATTGTAGATCATCCAAGGAAAAACAAAGCCTAGAGCTAAATAAGAAAAGCTTTGCTAATTAGTTTGTTTTGTAAGCTTTCTTTAAGAGTGTGCTCTATTTTCTTCTTCTTGGGATCATTAAAGTTATCTTGGATACTCTTCTTATTCAACAATTGGTATCAGAGCCAAGTCGGTCAGAGATCGTTCTTGGTAGAGTATTGGTTGTAAAGTCTCTTGAAATTCCGAGTATGCTCTGTGGTTGCAGTTTTGATTGATCTTCCACATCAGAAAAGATTTCTTGAGATTATTGCTGGGGTTATCACAAACCTTGAGAGGAAGCTTCTTTGTGTCGAGAGTAGTGTATTACTCTGCACGGTAGTCACTTAAGCTTGTTCGGTGTAGTCAAAGTCTTGCCGATACGATGAGTGATCTTCAAGTTGTTGGAGGAATCAAGAAGCTCAACAACCAAAACTATAACACGTGGGCAACGTGTATAGAGTCTTACCTTCAAGGTCAAGACTTGTGGGAGGTTGTCGGTGGTAGTGAAGTTACACAACCGGCAGCGGAAGATGCTAACGGCGTCTTGCGAAAATGGAAAATTAAAGCAGGCAAATCAATGTTTGCCTTAAAGACCACAATAGAAGAAGAAATGTTGGAGCACATTCGGGATGCTAAAACGCCAAAGGAAGCATGAGACACTTTTGTTACACTCTTTTCGAAGAGGAACGATACAAAATTGCAACTTCTCGAGAATGAGCTGCTATCGATGGTACAACGCGACATGACGATTGCCCAGTACTTTCACAAGGTGAAGTCGATATGCCGCGAAATTTCAGAATTAGATCCAACAGCTCCTATTGGGGAAACTAGGATGAAGAGAATAATTATCCATGGTTTGAGACCCGAATATCGAGGGTTCATTGCCGCTATACAAGGATGGCCGACACAACCATCGCTTGTTGAGTTTGAAAATTTGCTTGCAGGTCAAGAAGCTATGGCCAAGCAAATGGGA